>NC_140087.1:121689565-121748995 GCF_964237585.1 Gallinula chloropus
ATGTGGGGGGTGCAGAGGGGCGCAGGGGGGTGCAGGGGGTGTGGGGGGTGCAGAGGGGCGCAGGGGGGTGCAGGAGGTGTGGGGGGTGCAGAGGGGCACAGGGGGGTGCAGGAGGTGTGGGGGGTGCAGGGGGTGCAGAGAGGCACGGGGGGTGCAGAGGGGCACACGGGGATGCAGGGGGGTGCATGGGGGTGCAGGGGGTTGCAGGAGGTGTGGGGGGTGCAGGGGGGTGCAGAGGAGCACAGGGGGATGTGGGGGGTGCAGGGGGGTGCAGGAGATGTGGGGGATGCATTGGGGCGCAGAGAGGCACAGGGGGACACAGGGGGGTGCAGGAGGATGTGGGGGGTGCAGGGGGGTGCAGGAGGTGTGGGGGGTGCAGGAGGTGTGGGGGGTGCAGTGGGGTGCAGAGGGGCACATGGGGGTGCATGGGGATGCAGGGGGGTGCAGGAGGTGTGGGGGGTGCAGGAGGATGTGGGGGGTGCAGGGGGGTGCAGAGGGGCACAGAAGGATGCAGGGGGGTGCAGGAGGTGTGGGGGGTGCAGGAGGTGTGGGGGGTGCAGAGAGGTGCAGGGGGGTGCATGGGGATGCAGGGGGGTGCAGGAGGTGCGGGGGGCTGCAGGGGGCTGTAGGGGGGTGCAGGGGGATGGGGGTGCAGGAGGATGAAGGGGATGTGGGGGATGCAGGGGGGTGTATGGGGGTGCAGAAGGACACAAGGGGGTGCAGGGGGCTGTAGGAGGGTGCAGGGGGATGCAGGGGGTGCAGGGGGCTGTAGGAGGGTGCAGGGGGATATGGGGGGTGCAGGGGCCTGTAGGAGGGTGCAGGGGGATGCAGGGGGACTTGGGGGTGCAGGAGGATGTGGGAGGTGCAGGGAGACACTGGGGGGGCGGTGCAGGGGGATGTGGGGGTGCAGGAGGGTGCAGGGGGATATGGGGGGTGCAGGGGGCTGTAGGAGGGTGCAGGGGGATATGGGGGGTGCAGGGAGACACTGGGGGGGGCGGTGCAGGGGGATGTGGGGGTGCAGGAGGGTGCAGGGGAACAGAGGGGGTGCAGGGGGCTGTAGGAGGGACACAGGGGGGTCCATGCTCTCCCAGGACTGCACAGGGGACGTGTGGGTGCCTGTCCCCCAGGGAGCTGAGCCATCGCTTCCCCTGGGGACCTGGCTGCCTTCCTCCCCTCCAGACTGGCCTGACCAACCTCCTCTTCCTCCCCAGGCACACAGCATCCCGCAGCCAGACAGACACCCCTCAGCTTTAGGCAGGACAAGGGAGGTTTAGACAGGACTTGGGAGGTTTGGCAGGACGAGGGAGGTTTTAAACACCAGGGACAGCTAACCCGGGGGCAGATAACCCAGGGGCAGATAACCCAGGGGCAGATAGCCCAGGGGCAGATAACCCAGGGGCAGGTAGCCCAGGGGCAGGTAGCCCAGGGGCAGGCAGCCTAGGGACAAGTAGCCCAGGGGCAGGTAGCCCAGGGGCAGGTAGGTCAGGGGCAAGTAGCCCAGGGGCTGGTAGCCCAGGGGCAGGTAGACCAGGGGCAGATAACCCAGGGGCAGGTAGCCCAGGGGCTGGTAGCCCAGGGGCAGGTAACCCAGGGGCAGATAGGTCAGGGCAAGTAGCCCAGGGGCAGGTAGCCCAGGGGCAGATAACCCAGGGGCAGATAGCCCAGGGGCAAGTAGCCCAGGGGCAGGTAGCCCAGGGGCAGATAGCCCAGGGGCAAGTAGCCCAGGGGCAGGTAGCCCAGGGGCAGATACCCCAGGGGCAGGTAGCCCAGGGGAAGATAACCCAGGGGCAGATAGCCCAGGGGCAAGTAGACCAGGGGCAGGTAGGTCAGGGGCAGGTAGCCCAGGGGCAGGTAACCCAGGGGCAGGTTGCCCAGGGGCAGGTAGGTCAGGGGCAGGTAGCCCAGGGGCTGGTAGCCCAGGGGCAGGTAGCCCAGGGGCAAGTAGCACAGGGGCAGGTACCCCAGAGTCAGGTAGCCCAGGGGCAGATAACCCAGGGGCAGGTAGCCCAGGGGCAGGTAGCCCAGGGGCAGATAACCCAGGGGCAGATAGGTCAGGGGCAAGTAGCCCAGGGGCAGATAACCCAGGGGCAGATAGGTCAGGGGCAAGTAGCCCAGGGGCAGATAGCCCAGGGGCAAGTAGCCCAGGGGCAGATAACCCAGGGGCAAGTAGCCCAGGGGCAGGTAGCCCAGGGGCAGATAACCCAGGGGCAGGTAGCCCAGGGGCAGATAGGTCAGGGGCAAGTAGCCCAGGGGTAAGTAGCCCAGGGGCAGATACCCCAGGGGCAGGTAGCCCAGGGGAAGATAACCCAGGGGCAGATAGCCCAGGGGCAGGTAGGTCAGGGGCAGGTAGGTCAGGGGCAGGTAGCCCAGGGGCAGGTAACCCAGGGGCAGATTGCCCAGGGGCAGGTAGGTCAGGGGCAAGTAGCCCAGGGGCTGGTAGCCCAGGGGCAGGTAGACCAGGGGCAGATAACCCAGGGGCAAGTAGCACAGGGGCAGGTACCCCAGAGTCAGGTAGCCCAGGGGCAGATAACCCAGGGGCAGGTAGCCCAGGGGCAGGTAGCCCAGGGGCAGATAACCCAGGGGCAGATAGGTCAGGGGCAAGTAGCCCAGGGGCAGATAACCCAGGGGCAGATAGGTCAGGGGCAAGTAGCCCAGGGGTAAGTAGCCCAGGGGCAAGTAGCCCAGGGGCAGGTAGCCCAGGGGCAGATAACCCAGGGGCAGGTAGCCCAGGGGCAAGTAGCACAGGGGCAGGTACCCCAGAGTCAGGTAGCCCAGGGGCAGATACCCCAGGGGCAGGTAGCCCAGGGGAAGATAACCCAGGGGCAGATAGCCCAGGGGCAAGTAGACCAGGGGCAGGTAGGTCAGGGGCAGGTAGCCCAGGGGCAGGTAACCGAGGGGCAGGTTGCCCAGGGGCAGGTAGGTCAGGGGCAAGTAGCCCAGGGGCTGGTAGCCCAGGGGCAGGTAGCCAGGGGCAAGTAGCACAGGGGCAGGTACCCCAGAGTCAGGTAGCCCAGGGGCAGATAACCCAGGGGCAGGTAGCCCAGGGGCAGGTAGCCCAGGGGCAGATAACCCAGGGGCAGGTAGCCCAGGGGCAGATAGCCCAGGGGCAGATAACCCAGGGGCAGATAGGTCAGGGGCAAGTAGCCCAGGGGCAGATAACCCAGGGGCAGATAGGTCAGGGGCAAGTAGCCCAGGGGCAGATAACCCAGGGGCAGATAGGTCAGGGGCAAGTAGCCCAGGGGCAAGTAGCCCAGGGGCAGATAGCCCAGGGGCAAGTAGCCCAGGGGCAGGTAGCCCAGGGGCAGGTAGCCCAGGGGCAAGTAGCACAGGGGCAGGTACCCCAGAGTCAGGTAGCCCAGGGGCAGATAACCCAGGGGCAGGTAGCCCAGGGGCAGGTAGCCCAGGGGCAGATAACCCAGGGGCAGGTAGCCCAGGGCAAGTAGCACAGGGGCAGGTACCCCAGAGTCAGGTAGCCCAGGGGCAGATAACCCAGGGCAGGTAGCCCAGGGGCAGGTAGCCCAGGGGCAGATAACCCAGGGGCAGGTAGCCCAGGGGCAGATAACCCAGGGGCAGATAGGTCAGGGGCAGATAGGTCAGGGGTAAGTAGCCCAGGGGCAAGTAGCCCAGGGCTTCATGGCAGGGATCCATCTCCCCATCCACCCACCCTTCCTCTTCCCCATCAGGGTTATTTATTCAGCTCTCCTGCAGCAGCCCAAACACTGAGTCAGCACAGGGAGGCTGGGGGTGGGGGGAAAGTAACCCCCCCCCCAGCTGATTTAGCAGCAGCCTTGGGCCGGCTGCTCCAGCCCAGGGCAGAGGAGGGGCCGTGGTTAAAATAGCTGCAGCCAGAGGAAGTTGGGGCTGGGCTGGGTTTGGGCTCCAGGGGCTCTGAGTCATCAGGGGAACGGGCTGAGGAGGCGCCAGGACCTGCTGAGGATGAGGGCGGTGGGCAGGAGAGCTCAGCACCCTGAGAGCATCCCTGGGGGGGGCCCTCTGACCCCCCCAAAAGGGATGTCAGGGGGTTTGGGGGTGTGGGGGGTGAAGGGGGTGACTGCCACAAGAGCTGGGGGGGGGGGGGGGTGTTTGGCATCTGGTGGGGGAAGAAGCAGGGGCACCCCCAAAAATGGCCCTAGAAATGGGGTGTAGGGGAGGTGAGGGGGGGCTCTGGGACCCCAGTGTGTGAGGGGGTGATGGCCAGGAGCCCTCTCAGAGCAGGGAGGGGGCTGGAGTGGAGCATCCCAGCCTGGATGAGAGGGGCAGGGCTGGGGGGCTGCTGCAGAGGTTTGAGGGCTGGGGACCCCCCCCACTTCCCCTGCCCCTGTGTCCCAGAGGGGCCAGGGGACCCTGGGAGGAGGAGGAGGGTGGCCTTAGGGGAGGAAGGCTGCCTGGAGCCCGGCAGGGTGTGGGCAGGGGGCAGCAGCAGCCCGACACAAAAGGCTCTGTGGGGTGGGGGGGTCTCAGCAAGGGACCCCCAAACCTCCCTGACCCCCATGAGCCCCATGGCCCCACATCTCTGCTCCGGGACCACCAGAAGCTGGAAGCCCAACCCCAGCACCCTGAGTGCCAAGCAGGACCCCAGCCCCCCTCAAACCACATCCTCCCCCACCCCAAATCCCCACATGTCCCCCCCCCTCAACCCAGCCCCAGCCCCTCACCTCCCCGTGTCACCCCAGCCCCCTCCGAGCAGCACCCAGCTCAGAACCCCCTTCCCCTGACCCCAAACCGCCCTCAGGGTGCTGCTGCCCCCCCCCCCCCGCCCCAGCCCCCCACCCCACATCCCCCTGACCCCCAAATCCCCACGTGTGTGTCGTCCCCCCCAACCCAGCCCCTCACCTCCCCGTGTCACCCCAGCCCCCTCCGAGCAGCACTGGGCCCAGAACCCCCTTCCCCTGACCCCAGACCCCCCCAAACCACCTCAGGGTGCCGCTGCCCCCCCCCCAGCCCCCCCCACCCCACATCCCCCCCCCCCCAAATCCCCACGTGTGTCCCCCCCCCCAACCCAGCCCCTCACCTCCCTGTGTCACCCCAGCCCCCTCCGAGCAGCACCCAGCTCAGAACCCCCTTCCCCTGACCCCAAACCCCCCCAAAACCACCTCAGGGTGCCGCTGCCCCCCCCCCCCCCAAATCCCCACGTGTGTCCCCCCCCCTCAACCCAGCCCCAGCCCCTCACCTCCCCGTGTCACCCCAGCCCCCTCCGAGCAGCACTGGGCCCAGAACCCCCTTCCCCTGACCCCAAACCCCCTCAGGGTGCTGCTGCCCCCACCCCCCCACCCCAGCCCACATCCCCCCCCCCCCCAAATCCCCACGTGTCCCCCCTCAACCCAGCCCCAGCCCCTCACCTCCCCGTGTCACCCCAGCCCCCTCCGAGCAGCACCCAGCTCAGAACCCCCTTCCCCTGACCCCAAACCGCCCTCAGGGTGCTGCTGCCCCCCCCCCCCGCCCCAGCCCCCCCACCCCACATCCCCCTGACCCCCAAATCCCCACGTGTGTGTCCCCCCCCCCAACCCAGCCCCTCACCTCCCCGTGTCACCCCAGCCCCCTCCGAGCAGCACTGGGCCCAGAACCCCCTTCCCCTGACCCCAAACCCCCCTCAGGGTGCCGCTGCCCCCCCCCCCTCCACCCCAGCCCCCCCCAGCCCGGCCATCTGGTTGTCATTAGGGAGGAGGGGGACGGGCCCAGGCCCAGCCCCCCCTCCCCACGTCACCCCAGCACCCTCCAAGCAGCACCCAGCTCAGAACCCCCTTCCCCTGACCCCAAACCCCCCTCAGGGTGCCACTGCCCCCCCCCAGCCCCCCCCAGCCCCCCCCAGCCCGGCCATCTGGTTGTCATTAGGGAGGAGGGGGACGGGCCCAGGCCCAGCCCCCCTCCCCAGCCCCTCATCTTGCCATGGCACCCAACCCACCCCTCACCCCCCCCATCACCCACCCCGTCCCTCCCTCCTGGGCGCAGGCCATGGGCGAGCGGGTGTTTTTTGGGGTGCTCCCTCCCTGGTTGGCTCCCTGGGAGGGTTCAGGAGCAGGAGGGGGCTGGATTTGGGGTGGGGGGGGGGGTGAGGAAGGCGCCCCGGGCCTGTTGGGCCTCTCGCTGACGCTGGCTGGGCAGAGGCGGCTGCGCTGAGGCCTGGAGGGGGGGCAGGAGCCCACCCACACCCCCACCCCATTTTGGGGGCTATGAGAGGTGAGTTTGGGGGGGGGGGGTGGTATTGGGGTGGGGGGGGGGGCTGTGGGGTGGGACAGCAGAGTTTGGGGGGGGGGGGAAGCTGGAATCCCCCCTCCCCACCCCCCCCCAAATCCCGCTGCTCCCCACAGGCAGCACCCACCCGTGGTGAGGGGGTGTGGGACCCCCCCCCATGCTGTGTTTGGGGGTGTGGGGGGGTGTCCAGGGGGTGTGGGGGGGTCCCAGACTGGGCTCAGAGCTCCCTCCCCCCCCCCCCCTCCCGGCTTGGTGGGAGCGAGTGAGAAGCAAAGGGCTGGGGGGGGGGAGATGGGGAGGGGGGGGGATCTCTGCCCCCCCCCCCCCCCAGCCAGAGAGCCCCCCGCCCCCTCTCCTGCCCCCCCCCGACTGTGATTACAGGGGGGGGGCGGGTTTATAAAGCCGGGATCCCGGTACCGCGGCCACTCCGGCTGCGCCTGGAGCCCCCCCACAGCCCCCCTACAGCCCCCCAAACCCCCCTACAGCCCCCCTACAGCCCCCCCACAGCCCCCCAGACCCCCCTACAGCCCCCCTACAGCCCCCCGACCCCCCTACAGCCCCCCCACAGCCCCCCTAGAGCCCCCCAGACCCCCTAGAGCCCCCCTACAGCCCCCCTACAGCCCCCCTAGAGCCCCCCAGACCCCCCTACAGCCCCCCTACAGCCCCCCCGACCCCCCTACAGCCCCCCCACAGCCCCCCTACAGCCCCCCAGACCCCCCTACAGCCCCCCTACAGCCCCCCGACCCCCCTACAGCCCCCCCACAGCCCCCTACAGCCCCCCCACAGCCCCCCCACAGCCCCCGACCCCCCTACAGCCCCCCCCCCCCCCGGCTGGAACCCCTCCTGCTGCTGCTGAGGAGGTCAGGGAGGCCTTGGGCAGGGGGGCTGGGCTGCTGGGGGGCTGCTGGGGGGCTGCTGGGGGCTTCTGGGGGGCTGCTGGGGGCTGCTGGGGGCTGCTGGGGGTTTCTGGGGGGCTGCTGAGTGGCTGCTGGGGGCTGATGGGGGCTGCTGGGGGGTGCTGAGTGGCGCTGAGTGGCTGCTGGGGGCTTTTGGGGGGCTGCTGGGGGACTGCTGGGGGGCTGCTGGGGGGTGCTGGGGGGCTGCTGGGGGCTGCTGGGGGGCTGCTGGGCGGCTGCTGGGGGACTGCTGGGGTGCTGCTGGGGGCTTCTGGGGGCTACTGGGGGCTGCTGGGGGGCTGCTGGGCGGCTGCTGGGGGACTGCTGGGGGCTTCTGGAGGGCTGCTGGGGGCTGCTGGGGGGCTGCTGGGGGGCTGCTGGGGGCTTCTGGAGGGCTGCTGGGGGCTGCTGGGGGGCTGCTGGGGGCTTCTGGAGGGCAGCTGGGGGCTGCTGGGGGCTTCTGGGGGCTGCTGGGGGGCTGCTGGGGGCTGCTGGGGGCTTCTGGGGGCTTCTGGAGGGCTGCTGGGGGCTGCTGGGGGGCTGCTGGGGGCTTCTGGAGGGCAGCTGGGGGCTGCTGGGCGGCTGCTGAGGGCTGCTGGGGGCTTCTGGGGGCTGCTGGGGGGCACAGGGGGTGCAGCTGGGGGGGTGCAGCTGGGGGGGTGCAGCTGAGGGGTGCAGCTGGGGTGCAGCTGGGGGTGCAGCTGGGGGGGTGCAGCTGAGGGGTGCAGCTGGGGTGCAGCTGGGGGGGTGCAGCTGGGGGGTGCAGCTGGGGGGGTGCAGCTGGGGGGGTGCAGCTGGGGGGTGCAGCTGGGGGTGCAACTGGGGGGGCAGGGGGTGCAGCTGGGGGGTGCAGCTGGGGGTTGCAGCTGGAGGGTGCAGCTGGGGGGCACTGGGGGGTGCAGTTTGGGGGCTGCAGCTGGGGGTTGCAGCTGGGGGGCTGCAGCTGGGGGGTGCAGTTTGGGGGCTGCAGCTGGGGGGTGCAGCTGGGGGGCACTGGGGGGTGCAGTTTGGGGGGTGCAGCTGGGGGATGCAGCTGTGGGGTGCAGCTGGGGGTTGCAGTTTGGGGGGTGCAGCTGTGGGGTGCAGCTGGGGGGGGTGCAGCTGGGGGGGTGCAGCTGGGGGGGGTGCAGCTGGGGGGTACAGGGGGTGCAGTTTGGGGGGTGCAGCTGGGGCACAGGGGTGCAGCTGGGGGGTGCAGCTGGGGGGGTGCAGCTGGGGGGGGTGCAGCTGGGGGGTACAGGGGGTGCAGTTTGGGGGGTGCAGCTGGGGCACAGGGGTGCAGCTGGGGGGTGCAGCTGGGGGGTACAGGGGGTGCAGCTGGGGGGTGCAGCTGAGGGGTGCAGCTGGGGGGCACAGGGGGTGCACTTTGGGGGGTGCAGCTGGGGGGTGCAGCTGGGGGGGTTGCAATTTGGGGGGTGCAGCTGGGGGGTGCAGCTGGGGGGGGTGCAGCTGGGGCACAGGGGGTGCAGCTGTGGGGTGCAGCTGGGGGTTGCAGTTTGGGGGGTGCAGCTGGGGGGGTTGCAGTTTGGGGGGTGCAGCTGGGGGGCTGCAGCTCAGGTCCCTCCTGTGTTGGCTTTTCCAGCAGAGGAGCCGATGGGAGGTGAGGAAGAGGAGATGCCGACCTTCAGCTCCCGACCCAGCGGTAGGGCTCTGTGTGTGTGTGTGTGTGTCCCCCAAAGCCAGGGGGGGTGCTGCAGGGCCTGATCCTCCCCTCTGTGTGCCCAGGCAGGGCAGGGACCAGCTGCAGCCGCTGCCAGCAGAACCTCTCCCTCCAGACAGCTGTCAGAGTCCTCTACATCTTCTCCATCCTCCTCATCGTGGCTGTGGCCGTGCTGGCTGCCTTGGGTGAGCGCAGGGAAGGGCTTGGGGGGACCCCTCAGAAGGGGTCCTGGGGCTCCCTCAAAGCACCCCCAGCACCCAGGATGTATGTGGGGTGTCTTGAGCCCCATGGGGAGCTCAGGAAACACCCCCAGGCTCAGCAGAGGGATGGGGGTGCTGGGGGCCTTGGAGATGAAGCTTTGAGGACCTTGGCACACCCACCAGCCACCCAGCCTGGCTCTTGGACCCCCTTGGCCTCCCAGGAAACAATCCAGGAGGAAGGGTGTGGGGGGTGAGCAGGTCCTGGTGCCCACCCACCTCTCCTGATCCCCCTCCCACCACCTTTTCCCCCCCCTCAACAGTGTTCAAGAAGGTCGACTCCATCTCCAGTGACATCAGCTCAGCCCAGAGCTACTATGAGAAGAAGATTGTGTCCATCCAGGAGGAGCTCCAAGGGCTGGGTGAGTGGCTTGGAGACCTGCAGGTCTTCTCCTGAGCTTTTTGGGTCCTGGGGCTGCCCCCCTGGGTGTCTCCCAGGGTCTTGGGAGAGACCCCCAGGCTGGTGGTGGTGGGCTTTTTGGGGACCTTACTGCACTGAGGCTGCCCCCTGGGTGTCTTCCAGGGTCTTGGGAGAGGAGGGACAACTATAGGACCCCCCAGGCTGGTGGTGGTGGGGTTTTGGGGGGACCTTACTGCACTGAGGTGGCAGGAGGAGGATGAGGGTGGGAGCTGGTGGCATCAGGGTGTCATGGGTCACCCCATCTCCAGGGTCTGGAAGGAGGAACCATGGTGAGGCTTCTTCCTTCTCTCTGGTCCTCAGCAGGAGGGATGGGGTCCCTCTGGTCCTCAGCAGGAGGGATGGGGTCCCTCTGGTCCTCAGCAGGAGGGATATGGGGTCACTCTGGTCCTCAGCAGGAGGGAGGGGGTCCCTCTGGTCCTTGGGAGGAGGGATGGGGTCCCTCTGGTCCTCAGCAGGAGGGATGGGGTCCCTCTGGTCCTCAGGAGGAGGGAGGGAGTCCCTCTGGTCCTCAGGAGGAGGGAGGGGGTCCCTCTGGTCCTCAGCAGGAGGGATGGGGTCCCTCTGGTCCTCAGGAGGAGGGATGGGGTCCCTCTGGTCCTCAGCAGGAGGGAGGGGGTCACTCTGGTCCTCAGCAGGAGGGAGGGGGTCATTCTGGTCCTCAGCAGGAGGGATATGGGGTCCCTCTGGTCCTCAGAGGAGGGATGGGGTCCCTCTGGTCCTCAGCAGGAGGGAGGGGGTCTCTCTGGTCCTCAGCAGGAGGGATGGGGTCACTCTGGTCCTCAGCAGGAGGGAGGGGGTCACTCTGGTCCTCAGGAGGAGGGAGGGGGTCCCTCTGGTCCTCAGCAGGAGGGATGGGGTCCCTCTGGTCCTCAGCAGGAGGGAGGGGGTCACTCTGGTCCTCAGGAGGAGGGAGGGGGTCCCTCTGGTCCTCAGCAGGAGGGATGGGGTCATTCTGGTCCTCAGCAGGAGGGAGGGGGTCCCTCTGGTCCTCAGCAGGAGGGATGGGGTTCCTCTGGTCCTCGGGAGGAGAGATATGGGGTCCCTCTGGTCCTCAGCAGGAGGGATATGGGGTCCCTCTGGTCCTCGGGAGGAGAGATATGGGGTCCCTCTGGTCCTCAGCAGGAGGGAGAGGGTCCCTCTGGTCCTCAGGAGAAGAGATATGGGGTCCCTCTGGTCCTCAGCAGGAGGGATATGGGGTCACTCTGGTCCTCAGCAGGAGGGATGGGGTCACTCTGGTCCTCAGCAGGAGGGATATGGGGTCACTCTGGTCCTCAGCAGGAGGGTCTCCACACCCAGTGAGGGACAGGGTGGGGTAACAGACCCCCCTCTGCCCCTTCCATTCAGATGAGAAGACCTCAGGGAACTGCTCCCTCTGCCAGGAGACGGGGCAGCTGGGCCAGGAGGTCACCAAGCTGCAGGGGGAGCTGGAGGAGATCCAGAAGATGCTCTTGGCTCAGGAAATCCTGCTGGCTCAGACCTCCAGCAGCCAGGAGCAGCTCTCGTCCCGCGGCGACACCATCACAGGAGAGGTGGAGAGCTGCTCCTCCTCCATCCAGCAGGTCAACACCAGCTTGGGGCAGCTCCTGTCCCAGGTTGGGGGGTGGCAAGGGGTGACCTCCCAGCTACAGGCATCACTCAGGGGCTTGTCCCAGGAGGGCGACGACGCCCGAGCCGCCGCGCAGCAGCTGAACTCCACGCTGGGCCAGACCTCGGCGTGGCTGCAGGCCATCCAGAGGAAGGGCGATGAGGAGACCCTCACCCTGCAGAAGGTGGTCTGGGAGTGGCAGAACTACACCCGGCTCTTCAGCGGGCTGAGGGCCTCCTCCTCCAAGGCAGGGGAGGTGGTGAGGAGCATCCAGGGCAGGGTGAGCGCGGCGGCGCGCCAGGCGGGCCAGGCGGCCGAAGGGATGCAGGACCTGGCGCTGCAGGTGATGGGGCTGCAGCTGCAGCTGGACAACCTCTCCTCCTCTTTGGATGAGCAGCAGGAGAACGCCAACGACCTGCTCTACCACAGCAGGTACCGGGAGAACCGCACGGCCGAGCGGTTCCAGACCTTGGAAGGCAGGATGAGGTCCCAGGAGACGGAGATCGGCACCATCTTCGCCAACATCAACGCCACCGACAGCCACGTGCACAGCATGCTGCGCTACCTGGACGAGGTCAGGCTCTCCTGCACCCTGGGCTTCCACGCCCAGGCTGAGGAGCTCTACTACCTCAACAAGTCCCTGGGCTTGGCCAGAGGCACCGCGGAGCTGCTGAGGGAAAGTTACAGCCTCCTCAGCGCCCGCCTGGACTTCGACATCCGTAACCTCTCCATGGTGATGGAGGAGATGAAGGTGGTGGATGTGCGGCATGGGGAGATGCTGAGGAACATCACTGTCCTCAGAGGTAAGGGGCAGGGGGTTGGAGCTCTGTGGTGCTTGGGGTTAGGGGTTGGAGCTCTGTGGTCCTTGGGTTGGAGCTCTGTGGTCCTTGGGATAGGAGCTCTGTGATCCTTGGGGTTGGGGGTTGGAGCTCTGTGATCCTTGGGGTTGGGAGTTGGAGCTCTTTGGTCCTTAGGATTTGGAGTTCTATGATCCCTGGGGTTGGAGCTCTGTGGTCTTTGGGGTTGGGGGTTGGAGCTCTTTGGTCCTTGGGGTTGGAGCTCTGTGATCCCTGGGATTGGAGCTCTGTGATCCCTGGGGTTGGAGCTCTTTGGTCCTTGGGTTGGAGCTCTGTGGTCCCTGGGGTTGGGGGTTGGAGCTCTTTGGTCTTTGGGGTTGGAGCTCTGTGATCCTTGGGGTTGGGGCTCTGTGATCCTTGGGGTTGGGGCTCTGTGATCCCTGGGATTGGAGCTCTGTGATCCCTGGGATTGGAGCTCTGTGATCCCTGAGGTTGGAGCTCTGTGATCCTTGGGGTTGGAGCTCTGTGATCCCTGGGGTTGGAGCTCTGTGATCCTTGGGGTTGGAGCTCTGTGATCCTTGGGGTTGGGGGTTGGAGCTCTGTGGTCCTTGGGGTTGGAGCTCTGTGATCCCTGGGGTTGGAGCTCTGTGATCCCTGGGGTTGGAGCTCTGTGGTCCCTGGGATTGGAGCTGTGTGATCCCTGGGGTTGGGGGTTGGAGCTCTGTGATCCCTGGGGTTGGAGCTCTGTGATCCCTGGGGTTGGGAGTTGGAGTTCTATGATCCCTGGGGTTGGAGCTCTGTGATCCCTGGGGTTGGAGCTCTGTGATCCCTGGGGTTGGAGCTCTGTGGTCCTTGGGGTTGGGGGTTGGAGCTCTGTGATCCCTGGGGTTGGAGCTCTGTGATCCCTGGGGTTGGAGCTCTGTGGTCCTTGGGGTTGGGGGTTGGAGCTCTGTGATCCCTGGGGTTGGAGCTCTGTGATCCCTGGGGTTGGAGCTCTGTGGTCCTTGGGGTTGGGGGTTGAAGCTCTGTGATCCCTGGGGTTGGAGCTCTGTGATCCCTGGGGTTGGAGCTCTGTGGTCCCTGGGATTGGAGCTGTGTGATCCCTGGGGTTGGGGGTTGGAGCTCTGTGATCCCTGGGGTTGGAGCTCTGTGATCCCTGGGGTTGGGAGTTGGAGTTCTATGATCCCTGGGGTTGGAGCTCTGTGATCCCTGGGGTTGGAGCTCTGTGATCCCTGGGGTTGGAGCTCTGTGGTCCTTGGGGTTGGGGGTTGGAGCTCTGTGATCCCTGGGGTTGGAGCTCTGTGATCCCTGGGGTTGGAGCTCTGTGGTCCTTGGGGTTGGGGGTTGGAGCTCTGTGATCCCTGGGGTTGGAGCTCTGTGATCCCTGGGGTTGGAGCTCTGTGGTCCTTGGGGTTGGGGGTTGAAGCTCTGTGATCCCTGGGGTTGGAGCTCTGTGATCCCTGGGGTTGGAGCTCTGTGATCCCTGGGATTGGAGCTCTGTGATCCCTGGGGTTGGAGCTCTGTAATCCCTGGGGTTGGAGCTCTGTGGTCCCTGGGGTTGGAGCTCTGTGGTCCTTGGGGTTGGGAGTTGGAGCTCTGTGGTCCTTGGGGATTGAAGGTCTGTGGTCCCTGGGGTTGGAGCTCCGTGATCCTTGGGGTTGGAGCTCTGTGATCCTTGGGGTTGGGGGTTGAAGCTCTGTGATCCCTGGGGTTGGAGCTCTGTGATCCCTGGGGTTGGAGCTCTGTGATCCCTGGGATTGGAGCTCTGTGATCCCTGGGGTTGGAGCTCCGTGATCCCTGGGGTTGGAGCTCTGTGATCCCTGGGATTGGAGCTTTGTGATCCCTGAGGTTGGAGCTCTGTGATCCTTGGGGTTGGAGCTCTGTGATCCCTGTGGTTGGAGCTCTGTGATCCCTGGGGTTGGGGGTTGGAGCTCTGTGGTCCTTGGGGTTGGAGCTCTGTGATCCCGTGGATTGGAGCTCTGTGATCCCTGGGGTTGGGGGTTGGAGCTCTGTGGTCCTTGGGGTTGGAGCTCTGTGATCCCTGGGGTTGGAGCTCTGTGGTCCTTGGGGTTGGAGCTCTGTGATCCCTGGGGTTGGAGCTCTGTGGTCCCTGGGGTTGGAGCTCCGTGATCCCTGGGGTTGGAGCTCTGTGGTCCTTGGGGTCCCTTAGAACCCCTGCCATTCTATGATCCTCAGGTCCTGGCCCAGCCTGGGGTGAGCCTGGGGGTGGCTCTGTTGGGCAGGTGGTTTTGGGGGGGGTGTGTGTTTCTCCTGTGGTGGTGGGATCTGGGCTCCTTGGGAGCACCTTGGAGGACCCAAACTGCCATTGCTGAGCTCAAGGTGGTGTTGGGATGGGCATGATGGCACCCAGATGCTCCCCAAGGATGCAGAGGTGCCCCAGGGATGGAGATGTGAGACCCCAGCTTGCAGGGGTGGCTCTCTGTGGGGACATGGGGACAGTGGGGGGTGACCCCTGTCCAGCTCCATGGGGACACTGAGGGGGGGGTGACCCCTGTCCAGCTCTGTGGGGACACTCCGGGGGGGGTGACCCCTGTCCAGCTCCATGGGGACAGTGGGGAGGGGATGACCCCTGTCCAGCTCCATGGGGACAGTGGGGAGGGGGTGACCCCTGTCCTCAGCTGGTACCAGTGACCCCTCTTACTGGTCCCAGTGGAGAGGCCACAGCTTCTCTCTGGACAAGGGTACCCAAAGCCCCCCCCCTTCCCAATTTGGGTGGCCTGGGGACATCTCCACCCACCCACATGGGTGACCCTGTCCTTGGCAAGGGCGGCAGGGCTGGGGCATCCCCCTCCCCTCCTTCCCTGTTCCCCCTACCCCCCTTTAACCCCCCCTCTCCTCCTCTCTCCCCCCCAGGTGTGCCGGGGCTGCCAGGCCCCCGTGGACTCAAGGGCGACGTGGGTGCCAAGGGCCCCCCAGGGAGCGCTGGAGAGAAGGGTGACACGGGCAGCCTGGGCTCACCAGGACCCCAGGGACCCCCCGGCCCCCCCGGCCCCCCTGGCCCCCAGGGTGAAAGGGGTCCCCTGGGGTCGAAAGGCTTCCCTGGCCTCAAGGGTGCCAAGGGCAGCTTCGGGCAGTCGGGTGCCCGGGGACTGGGGGGACCCAAGGGAGACCCGGGACCCCCAGGGCCGGATGGGGTGCATGGGCCGGTGGGACCCCCAGGTCTGCAGGGCAAACCGGGCCCCCCCGGGCCCCCCGGGGCGGTGGGCAAGGCCGGCCCCACGGGGCCCAAGGGAGACCCTGGGGTGCAGGGCCCCCCTGGCCCCCCTGGCCCTCCCGGCCCCCCAGGACAGTGACCCAGCCTGGGCACCAGAGTGGTGGGAACTGGGGGGGGTCCCCATCGCTGCTTCCCTCTCCCCCCCACCCCCCCACCATCCTCCTCCTCTCTGCCCCCCCCCCCAGAGCATCCCCAGGGGTGTGAGGCAGAGCCTCGCAGGGTGGGGTGGGGGCAAAGGGGTCCTGATCCCCCCCCCCCCAGATCCCCCCCACAATATGAGGGTCCAGGGCTGGTCCCCAGCTCTCAGGGATGCTGCTGGCCCCGGGTTTGGGGTTCAGCCCCGTGGGGAGGGGGTTCCCCAGGGGATGGGGTGCAGCTGGTTTGTGCCCCTTCCCCTCCCTCAGCCACCTCTGTGCCCCCCCCGTGTCGTGCTGTGTGTCCCCCCCCAATGTACCCAATAAAGCTGGATGGGGCTGGGCGGCTCCTGCGCTGGGGAGGGGGCTGGGGGGGGGGGGTTGGGGGTGTGGGGGGGTGAAGTGAGGGTGGGGGGTGTTGCACACGCGTGGGACAGTGCACATGTGTGTGTGAGGGGCACACGTGTGCAGGGCTGAGTGTGGGTGTGTGCACGTGGGTGTGACACAGCGTCTCAGGGTGTGGGTGTGCACACGTGTGTGTGACACAGTCTGTGGGTGTGCACAGGTGGGGATGTGTGTGACACAGCCTCTGCCAGCGTGTGGGTGTGCACACGTGTGTGTGACAGCATGTGGGTGTGCACATGTGTGTGTGACAGCCTCTGTCAGCATGTGGGTGTGCACACGTGTGTGTGACAGCGTGTGGGTGTGCACACGTGTGTGTGTGGCAGCGTGTGGGTGTGCACACGTGTGCACTGCTGAGCGTCTCAGCACGTGTGGGTGTGCACAGGTTGGGTGTGCAAGGGGTGAGTGTGAGTCCTTGCGCACGTGTGAGCATCAGTGTGCATGTGTGTGCCCACGTGTGCACGCATGAGCGTCAGGGTGTGTGAGTGTGCACACGTGTGCACTGGTGAGTGTGAGTCCCTGTGTGAGTGTGCACAGGTTGGGTGTGCAGGGCTGAGTGTGAGACCCTGTGCATGTGTGTACACACGTGTGCATGTGTGAGCCTCAGTCAGGGTGTGTGAGTGTGCACACGTGTGCACTGGTGAGTGAGTCCCTGTGTGAGTGTGCACAGATGTGCACTGGTGAGCGTGAGTTGGTGTGTGAGTGTGCAGGGGTCGGGTGTGCAGGGCTGAGTGTGAGTCAGTGCACATGTGTGTGCACACGTGTGCACGCATGAGCCTCAGTCAGGGTGTGTGAGTGTGCACACGTGTGCACTGGTGAGTGTGAGTCCCTGTGTGAGTGTGCACAGGTTGGGTGTGCAGGGGTGAGTGTGAGTCCCTGTGCACGCGTGTACACACGTGTGCATGTGTGAGCATCAGTCAGGGTGTGTGTGAGTGTGCACACGTGTGCACTGGTGAGTGTGAGTTGGTGTGTGAGCGTGCACAGATCAGGTGTGCAGGGGTGGGTGTGAGTCCCTGTGTGAATGTGCACAGGTTGGGTGTGCAGGGGTGGGTGTGAGTCGGTGCACACACGTGTGCATCAGTCGGTGTGTGTGAGTGTGCAGGGCTGAGTGTGAGTCCCTGTGCACGTGTGTACACACATGTGCATGTGTGAGCATCAGTCAGTGTGTGAGTGTGCACAGGTCGGGTGTGCAGGGTGAGTGTGAGTCCCTGTGCACACATGTGTGTGTGTGTGCAGGGTGAGTGTGAGTCTGTGCACACATGTGTGAGTGTGCAGGGTGTGAGTCCCTGTGCACTTGTGCACATGTGTGTACACACATGTGGATGCATGTGGACACGTGCGTGTGTGTGCAGGGTGGGTGTGAGTCCCTGTGCACATGTGTGTGTGTGTGTGTGTGAGTGTGCAGGGTGTGAGTCTGTGCACACGTGTGTGAGTGTGCAGGGTGGGTGTGGGTCCCTGTGCACACGTGTGTGTGTGTGTGCAGGGTGGGTGTGAGTCCCTGTGCACACGTGTGTGTGTGTGTGTGTGTGTGCAGGGTGTGAGTCTGTGCACACGTGTGTGAGTGTGCAGGGTGGGTGTGGGTCCCTGTGCACACGTGAGCACACGCAGAGTCACACACACACACACACACACACACACACACACACACACACACACACGTGTGACACGGTCCCTGAGGGGGTCCCACACCTTGTGCCCCCCCAACCCCCCCATGGCCCCTCCAGCCTCAGCAGGGAGAACCGGGGGGGCTCTGGGCTGCCCCCCAAACTGGACACCCCCCCCAATGTGATGCCGCGGGGGGGGGGCTCTGGGCTGCCCCCCCCAAACCGGACACCCCCCCCCCCCCAGTGTGGTGCCATGGGGGGGCTCTGGGCTGCCCCCCAAACCAGACCCCCCCCCCACAATGTGATGCCGTGGGGGGGCTCTGGGCTGCCCCCCCAAACCAGCCCCCCCCCGCAGTGCGGTGCCAGGGGTGCCCTCCTGCCCCCCAAACCAGCCCCCCCCGCAGTGCGGTGCCAGGGGTGCCCTCCTGCCCCCCAAACCAGCCCCCCCCGCAGTGCGGTGCCAGGGGTGCCCTCCTGCCCCCCAAACCAGCCCCCCCCCCCCAGTGCGGTGCCGGGGGTGCCCTCCTGCCCCCCCAAACCAGCCCCCCCCCTCCCAGTGCGGTGCCGGGGGTGCCCTCCTGCCCCCCCAAACCGGACCCCCCCCCCAGTGTGGTGCCGGGGGGCTCTGGCTGCTCCCCCAAACCAGCCCCCCCCCCCAGTGCGGTGCCGGGGGTGCCCTCCTGCCCCCCAAACCAGCCCCCCCCCCCCAGTGCGGTGCCGGGGGTGCCCTCCTGCCCCCCCAAACCAGCCCCCCCCCCCCCCAGTGCGGTGCCGGGGGTGCCCTCCTGCCCCCCCAAACCAGCCCCCCCCCCCAGTGCGGTGCCGGGGGTGCCCTCCTGCCCCCCAAACCAGCCCCCCCCCCCCCCAGTGCGGTGCCGGGGGTGCCCTCCTGCCCCCCCAAACCAGCCCCCCCCCCAGTGCGGTGCCGGGGGTGCCCTCCTGCCCCCCAAACCAGCCCCCCCCCCCCCGTGCGGTGCCAGGGGTGCCCTCCTGCCCCCCCAAACCAGCCCCCCCCCCCCTCAGTGCGGTGCCGGGGGTGCCCTCCTGCCCCCCCAAACCAGCCCCCCCCAGTGCGGTGCCGGGGTGCCCTCCTGCCCCCCCAAACCAGCCCCCCCCCGCAGTGCGGTGCCGGGGGTGCCCTCCTGCCCCCCCAAACTGGACCCCCCCCAGTGCGGTGCCGGGGGGGCTCTGGCTGCCCCCCCAAACCAGCCCCCCCCCCAGTGCCCCCGGCCCTGCCCCCCCCGGCCGGGCTGTTGCTGTTGGCAGCCGAGTTTCCTGTTTTCACGGCGGCGCTGAGGGGTGGGGGGGCTGAGGGGGGTGAGGGGGGGTGGGAGGGGGGTGAGGGGGGGGGTGAGGGGGGGTCTGGGTGTTAACAGGGCCCCACACAGCCCGGCCCTGGTTTGTGGGGGCTGGGGCTGAGGGGGGGGTGGGGGGGGTGTGGGAGCAGAGACCTGACAGCTCGTTACACTGACGGGGCTGTGGGGTCAGGAGAGAGCCCTGAGACCACCCCCCCCCCCCCATGTCGTGGGGTGCTGGGGGGGGGCACCCAGGTCCCACGCTGGTGACAAGGGATGGGGCTGGGGGGGTGGAATTTGGGCACCCTACAAACTGGGCTGGGGGAGGGGGTGGGGAAGGGGAGTGTGGGCACCCCACAAACCTGGAGGGGGGGGTGTGGGGGGATGTGGGCACCCTAAAACCCTGCCTGGGGCTGGGGGGAGTGTGGGCACCCCACAAACCTGTTTGGGGGGTGTGTGAGAACCCTACAAACCTCACTGGGGCTGGGGAGGGGATGTGAGCACCCTAAAACCCTGCCTGGGGCTGGGGGGGAGTGTGGGCACCCCACAAACCTGTCTGGGGCTGGGGGGGTTGATGTGGGCACCCTAAAACCCTGTCTGGGGCTGGGGGGAGTGTGGGCACCCCACAAACCTGTCTGGGGCTGGGGGGGTTGATGTGGGCACCCTAAAACCCTGTCTGGGGCTGGGGGGGGTGTGGGTACCCCACAAACCTGTTTGGGAGGGGGTGTGGGCACCCTACAAACCTGTCTGGGGTTGGAGGTGGGAATCTGGGCACCCTAAAACCTCACTGGGGCTGGGGAGGGGATGTGGGCACCCTAAAACCCTGCCTGGGGCTGGGGGGGTTGATGTGGGCACCCTAAAACCCTGCCTGGGGCTGGGTGGGGGGTGTGTGGGCACCCTACAAACCTGTCTTGGGCTGGGGGGGTTGATGTGGGCACCCTAAAACCCTGTCTGGGGCTGGGGGGGGTGTGGGCACCCTACAAACCTGTTTGGGGGGGGGGGCACCCTACAAACCTGTCTGGGGTTGGGGGGGGAATGTGGGCACCCTACAAACCTCTTTGGGACAGGGAGGGGAACATGGGCATCCTGCAAACCTCTTTGGGGCTGGGGGAGGTGTGGGCACCCCACAAACCTGCACCCACCCCCAGCAGTGGGGTTCCCAGAGCCTCAGCCATGCCCCCTGCCACCCCGTGCCTCAGTTTCCCCCAAAGCAGGTAGGATTTGGGGGGTGTCCAGCCCACAACCCCCCCCCCCCCAAACCCCGAGCAGAGCATCAGGCAGCACCTGGGCCAAGGTTTGGGATGGGTGACCCCCACCCCCCTTCCCCCCTTCCCCCCTCCCCTGGGCTGGGAAGAAGGTGCAGGGACAGGGGTTCCCCCCCTCTCCCCGTGGGGCAGTGGGGTGGGCAAGGGGGGGATGCTGACCCCATGGCAGAGGTGCTCGGGGTGCTGAGGGGCACAGTGACCCCATGGAAGTGGTGCTTGGGGTGCTGGGGGACACCCTGACCCCATTCTCAGGGTGCTAGGGGACACCTCGACCCCATAGCACTGATGTTTGGGGTGCTGGGGGACACCCTGACCCCAATGCAGTGATGCTTGGGGTGCTGTGGGAGACCCTGACCCCAGACTTGAGGTGCTGGGGGAGACCCTGACCCTATTCTTGAGGTGCTGAGGGACACCTTGACCCCAGACTTGGGGTGCTGAGGGACACCCTGACCCCAAACTTGGGGTCCTGGAGGAGACCCTGACCCCAGACTTGGGGTGCTGGGGGAGACCCTGACCCCACCATTGGGGTGCTAAGGGAGATCCTGGCCCTATTCTTGGGGTGCTGAGGGACACCCTGACCCCAAACTTGGGGTCCTGGGGGAGACCCTGACCCCAGACTTGGGGTGCTGGGGGAGACCCTGACCCCAATGCAGTGATGCTTGAGGTGCTGAGGGACACCTTGACCCCTGACTTGGGGTTCTGAGGGAGACCCTGACCCCAGACTTGGGGTGCTGGGGGACACCCTGACCCCAACCTTGGGGTGCTGGGGGAGACCCTGACCCCACCATTGGGGTGCTAAGGGAGATCCTGACCCTATTCTTGGGGTGCTGAGGGACACCCTGACCCCAGACTTGGGGTCCTGGGGGACACCTTGACCCCACCATTGGGGTGCTGAGGGAGACCCTGACCGTATTCTTGAGGTGCCGAGGGACACCCTGACCTCAAACTTGGGGTGCTGAGGGAGACCCTGACCCTATTCTTGAGGTGCTGGGGGAGACCCTGACCCCACCCTTGAGGTGCTGGGGGAGACCCTGACCCTATTCTTGAGGTGCTGAGGGACACCTTGACCCCAGACTTGGGGTGCTGAGGGACACCCTGACCCCAAACTTGGGGTCCTGGAGGAGACCCTGACCCCAGACTTGGGGTGCTGGGGGAGACCCTGACCCTATTCTTGAGGTGCTGGGGGAGACCCTGACCCCACCCTTGAGGTGCTGGGGGAGACCCTGACCCTATTCTTGAGGTGCTGAGGGACACCTTGACCCCAGACTTGGGGTGCTGAGGGACACCCTGACCCCAAACTTGGGGTCCTGGGGGAGACCCTGACCCCAGGCTTGGGGTGCTGAGGGACACGACCCCCCAGCAGCCGTGCAGAGGGGCCCCCCCCGTCCCCCCACCCCTGGGAGGGGCGGGCAGGGGCCCTGGCCAAGCACAACAGGCGCAGCTGCAGGGCCGGCTCCGGGCCTGGCCCCAGGTCGGCAACGCCCGCGGCCCTCAAAGGGCCCATTGATGGTGGGGAGGAGGGGGGGCTGGTGTGTCCCCCCCAGCTCCTCGCCCCCTGACGTGCCCTGGGGAGCCTCCCAGACTCCGGGCCCCCTCCCTGCCTCAGCCAGGGGCAGGCTGAGGGGATGGGAAACCAGGCGCTGCCCCGTGCCTCAGTTTCCCCACCAGCCCCAGGGGGGTGGAGCAGGTGGGGAGCTGGGGAGGGTGTGGGGTGGCAGCAGCTGGAGGCACCCCAGGTGCAGGACAGGACAGGGGCAGCAGGAGGATGCACAGCCCACCCTCCTCTTCCTCCTCCCAGCAAGGAAGTGAGGATCACCCCCCCTGCTCCAGGGACCCTCCCAGCCCCATGGGATCACCCCCCCTGCTCAGCTCAGCCCCATCCTGCTGCTCCAGGGACCCTCCCAGCCCCTTGGGATCACCCCCCCTGCTCAGCTCAGCCCCATCCTGCTGCTCCAGGGGCCCTCCCAGCCCCTTGTGGGAGTGGGGATCACCCCCCCTGCTCCAGGGACCCTCCCAGCCCCTTGGGATCACCCCCCCTGCTCAGCTCAGCCCCATCCTGCTGCTCCAGGGGCCCTCCCAGCCCCTTGGGATCACACCAGGGTAACTCCAGCAGGTTCCTTACCAGCACGACATGAGTTTAATCGTGACAGATCTACAGGTGCTGCCAGAAAGACCACAGCCAGCTGGTACAGATCATCCAGAGCACCACCTCAGGGGGCTTAAGGGAGAGCTGCAGCCCAGCCAGGCTGAGCTGCTCTCTGAAACAACTCCTCCTGGCTGGATTTTTCCCTCCAGGGAGGAAGAACAGGAGATCAGTCATGGGGTTCTCATCACTCCATGCTAACCAGCCCTGGTGGAGCGCTCTGCTGTGGGGACAGGGGTGAGATCCAGCATGGATTTGTTGTGTTTCCTTTAAATCCCATCCCACAGGAGCCACACCAATCCCCCTTTCCCTGGGATAAATACCAGTGGCTTTGTAGAAATTCAAGGTGATTCCTGGTTTCTTCCACCTTCCTGGTGTCCGTGGCACTGAGCTGGTTCAGCTGCCAGGAGAACCAACTGGGCTCTGCAGGGATGGAGGCAGAGTTCTCTTGGGTTGGGGGTTGGGTTTTGGGGAGGGTGGTGTGGGGGTTTTTTTGGCATTCTTAGCGATGGTGACACATTAAGACATCTGAAAATGGCCTTGTGATTGAGAGAGGAGAGACTTTATTTACATAAAGTCATCAGAGTCGTTGCCATCCTGTGGGGAGAGAGAGAAATCAGGGTGGTTGTGCAGGGTGAGGGGGGAAATGGGGACGTTTGGTGGGATTCCAGAACTGCCACAAAACTCTGCCAGGGAAGAACTTTGCCCTCCCAGCTGAGCTGACCCTGCCCTGGGGCAGCTTGAGCCCATTGCCCCTTGTCCCATCTCCTGGCCCCTGGCTGCAGAGACCATCGCCCACCTCTCTGCACCCTCCTGGCAGGGCAGGGGAGGTGGGGAGAAGGGCTCCCCTCAGCCTCCTCTTCTCCAGGCTCAACACCCCCAGCTCCCTCAGCTGCTCCTCAGAGGATTTGCCCTCCAGCCCCTTCCCCAGCCTGGTTGCCCTTCTCTGCACTCGCTCCAGGACCTCCCTGTCCTTCTGATGCTGAGGAGCCCAGAACTGGACCCAGCACTGGAGCTGCAGCCTCCCCAGTGCCCAGCCCAGGGGCACAAGCCCTGCCCTGGCCCTGTGGCCACGCTGGCTCTGACACAAGCCAGGATGCCCTTGGCCTTCCTGGCCCCCCAGGCACCCTGCTGGCTCCTGGGCAGTCCCAGTCCCCCCACACCCCCAGGTCCTTCTCCCCAGCAGCTCTCCAGCCGCTCTGCCCCAGCCTGTAGCGCTGCTGGGGGTCGGGGTGTCCCATGGGCAGGACTCTGCCCTCTGCCTGGTTCAACCTCAGCCCCCAGGGCACAGACTCTCCCCAGACTGAGTTTCTTTCCAGCCCAGGAGCAGGAAAGCAGCCTGGCATCACGTGGGGGTCGGGTGTGGAGAGGAGGAGAGGTCCCACAGAGCATTTCTCCCTCCCTTCTCCCTTACAAGCACCACCAATTGGGCACAAGCTGCTTGTGTGTGTCAGGAGCAGCTTGTCCTTCGAGCCCAGTTCAGGTTTCAGAGGGATCTGGGTGCTGAGCAAGAGGAGAATGGGGAATTCCTGAGACCCACAGACTTCTCCAAAGGGTTAGTCAAGGAGCAGGGTGCAGGAGGTGGATCTGAAACTGGGGCTCTCTCAGAGGAGCTCCCAGATCCCTTTGCCCAAGGTCCCACCAAGGAGGAAGCTGCTGACGTGCCAGACCTCAGGCAAAGCACAGGCACACACCAGGACCTCTCTGTTCCTTCAGCCTGTGACCATCCTCCTCCTCATTTCCCTCCTCTCCAGCTGCTTTTCCACTGCCACAGCCCAGGGCTGCCCCCTCTGCAACACATCCCTCCAAGTCCCTGCCCCTGTGTTCCAGTTCCCAAACTGCTGTCTGTACACCCCCAGCTGACTTCTTGTCCCCCCTCCCCAGCTTCTCCATGAAGGAACAAGGTGGGGTACACAGGGAGATCTCTGCCAGCAGACAGGGTGACATCCAGAGAGCTCCCACAGAGAATCAAATCCAGAGCCTGACTTAAAGCTCAACTCATGAACTTGGGGGGGATTTCACCCCCATCTCCTGTGCCCAGACACCATCCTTCCCTGAGGAAGTGTGGAGGAGATGCCCTGTGTCACCCTGGGAGTCACCAGGAGCACACTGCAAGGCAGGAGGCTGCAGCACCCACGACCTGCCCAAAGGTTTCTGTGGGTGTCTTACCTGATTTGAGGACATGTTCTCAGCCTTCATCAGTGAGGAGTAGCTCCTGGAAGAGAAAGGAGGTTATTTGGAGCAACAGGTTTACAACCCCCCCAGCAAAGAGGCGTTGGGATAAAACCAGGACCTGCCCAGAGAGGGTGGGGAGTCTCCTTCTCTGGAGGAGAACATCTGGATGTGTCTCTGGGGGGTTTAGTCTGGGTGATCCTGCTCTAGCAGGGGGGTTTGGACTAGATGATCTCCAGAGGTCCCTCCCAGCTCCAAATGCTCTGGGATTCTGTGCCCTGATTACCAGAAAAGCAACTTCTCCTCTCTTGTTCTCCTCTCTGAATGGAGGCATTTGCACCCCTTGAACTCCCTGGCTAATTAAAACAAGCAAAGCCCTGGAACTACACAGACTCCTCCACATTTTTGCTTCTGGAACTACCAGCTTAAAATCATCCCAGGAGGTAGAAAAGCCTTTGCTTTGGGGCACAGCCAAGAGGCAGCTCTGGGGCAAGGTTAAACAAGCAGGCAGGCCCCTGACTCTGCAGCACAGACCATGTCTCCTTGGCTTGGTTTCCCCCTCTGAGCCACCCCCCTCCAAACTTTCTGAGCTCAGGAAACTTGAGGTTCTTAATTCCTGCTGTCTACAGATAAACAGGACTTAGTAAAGCTCAGCAGAGAGGTTTTGAGGGCAGCCAGGGCTGTGTGGGGCCTGTCAGTACAGCAGAACGAGCTCACACAGGCTGTGGTGTGGCCAGAAAGGTCAGGAGGATATTTCAAAACCCCCCCACCACCCCTCACCCTGTGTCTGAAGGGTGGAGGATTCACAGGGCTCTCAGTTAACACCAGTGATGGGAGAGGAAGCTGAGCAGCTCCAGACAAGGCTGGGTGCTTTCCAAACCTCCAGCAAAGCCAGAAGAGATCAGTCCCATCCCAGGGATGGAGAGAGGCAAGGAGCTGCCCTGTTTCATCCCAGTTAGGGATGGGATTTAAAGGACACAGTCTTTTCTATTCAGGATGGTTCAAAGGGTTGGGGTTTATTTTTAGGAGAAAGAGAGGAAATGCATTTATTCTAAAGACAAAGGAAATCACTGGGCTGTGCAGACATCTGAGCAGGTCAGCTGAACGCTGGGTAATGCTGGGGAGACTCAAAGAGAAACTGCTGACCCATGTCTCACTCCCAGCACTGAGGAATCAATCCCAGACTGGGCTGGGCTGGGAGGGACCCCAAGGGTCCCAGAGCCCCAACCCCCTGCCACAGGCAGGGACACCAACCTCCAGGCCTGGAGCTACACAAGGGTGCCCAGGGCCCCAGCCAACCTGGCCTGGAACACCCCCAGGGACGGGGCACCCACCCCCTCTCTGGGCAGCCCCTTCCAGCCCCTCACCACTCTCTCTGCACAGAACTTCCCCCCAGTCTCTCCTCTCCCCCTTCCCTCCTCCAGCTTCACTCCAGCCCCTTGTCCTGCCAGGCTCTGCCCTTTAACCAGCCCATTCCCCTCCTGTTCCTGGGGTCCCTTCAGGGACGGGGAGGCTGCAGTGAGGTCCCCCCACAGCCTTCTCTTCTCCAGGCTGACCCAGCCCAGCTCCCTCATGAAAACCCCACGAGTTCAGTTGGGTTTTTTTCCTCTACTTACCTAAGTTCTTCCAGCTCTTTCTTCTTCTTCATCTCTTCCTTTTCCTTCCTCTTCATCTCCTGGATCTGGGCTTTTTTCTCATTTCTCTCTTCTCTGTCCCGGGCCTCCTTCTCAGCAGCCAGGTCTGGGAAACGCTCCACTTTGGTCTTCTCCAGGCGGTTCAGGATCTCGTTCACCTTCTTCTCCACTGTCAGCATCTTCACCTTGGGAGGGCAAAGAACTGTGATCCTTAGAGAGAGACATTTTTATTCCACAGAAAGAAAACACCCTGGTTTCACTTCACACATAGAATCATAGACTGGGCTGGGTTGGGAGGGACCCCAAGGGTCCCAGAGCCCCAACCCCCTGCCACAGGCAGGGACACCAACCTCCAGGCCTGGAGCTACACAAGGGTGCCCAGGGCCCCAGCCAACCTGGCCTGGAACACCCCCAGGGACGGGGCACCCACCCCCTCTCTGGGCAGCCCCTTCCAGCCCCTCACCACTCTCTCTGCACAGAACTTCCCCCCAGTCTCTCCTCTCCCCCTTCCCTCCTCCAGCTTCACTCCAGCCCCTTGTCCTGCCAGTCTCTGCCCTTTAACAAGCCCATTCCCCTCCTGTTCCTGGGGTCCCTTCAGGGATGGGAAGGCTGCAGTGAGGTCCCACACATGGCTCAATCCCACAATAACAGATGCCAAGGAAAACTGCTGCCACCAAGGCCTACTCAGCAGGTTGTGTAAGAGCAAGAGGAAGTCTGCTCCCTACACTCTGGAGCATGTAGCTAACAGGCATCCCTAAGTACACAAGTTGTTTCTTGGCCCAGGTCCCAACAAAGCGGCCAGCGGATGAGAACTGGGCTCTGCTGATTCCTGCAGAGGAGGAGGCAGGTCTCTGCAGACCGTTTTGGGAAGAGAAGGTCATGTGCCACTTGTTTTAGTACTTCTTGCCCTGGTACAGGCTTGTTTCAGTCAAGAAACCACATCCCTAGAGAGGCTTCTCTCCCAGCAGCTGAGCTACACAATGATTTAAGTGTTATGTTCCCTGGGGAGAGGTTCCTCTGCTCCCTTCAGGGATGGGGAGGCTGCAATGAGGTCCCCCCTCAGCCTCCTCTGCTCCAGGCTCAGCACCCCCAGCTCCCTCAGCTGCTCCTCAGAGGATTTGCCCTCCAGCCCCTTCCCCAGCCTGGTTGCCCTTCTCTGCACTCGCTCCAGGGCCTCCCTGTCCTTCTGATGCTGAGGAGCCCAGAACTGGACCCAGCACTGGAGCTGCAGCCTCCCCAGTGCCCAGCCCAGGGGCACAAGCCCTGCCCTGGCCCTGTGGCCACGCTGGCTCTGACACAAGCCAGGATGCCCTTGGCCTTCCTGGCCCCCCGGGCACACTGCTGGCTCCTGGGCAGTCCCAGTCCCCCCACACCCCCAGGTCCTTCTCCCCAGCAGCTCTCCAGCCCCCTGCCCCAGCCTGTAGTGCTGCTGGGGGTCGGGGTGTCCCATGGGCAGGACTCTGCCCTTGGCCTGGTTCAACCTCAGCCCCTTGGGCTCAGCCCGTGGCTCCAGCCTGGCCAGACCCCTCTGAGGAGCCTCCTCACCCTCAGACAGACCCACAGCTCCTCCCAGCTCAGTGTCAGCCCCAAACTGACTGGGGGAGCACTCAATCATAAAGATGTTGAACAGAACTGGCCCCAGCCCTGAGCCCTGGGGATGCCACTCGTGACTGTCCTCCAGCTGGATCTTGTTCCATCCACCACAGCTCCCTGGGCCCAGCCATCCAGGCCATTCCAAACACCTGGGATCTCTGTAGTGCTTCAGGAGTGGATGATTCCCACAGCTTTAGGGCAGAGCATGGTGTTTCCAGGTCTGCCTGGCAGCAAACACTTACATCCTTCTGCCTGTGGAAGCCAATCTGCCCCACATCCATGTCTGCTGTCTTCTTCAGGTTGGTCCATGGTGTGTAAACCACGTTGACATTGTTCATCTTGCAACCTAGGAGAGAAAAAGAAAAGAGGAGGGAAACATTTCCATTCTCTCCCAGCTGAAAATGGGGTTTCCAAGGCTTCCACACACCCCAAGACCAGTGCTTAGTCCTGTCACAAGCATTCCTAGCTGGGCAAGGCAGAAGAAACAGGAGAAGCCCTCCCAGGGTTTTAAGGTGAAAGGGAAGAAGCCCACAACGTCCTTTTCAGTGGTAACATGAGCCCTGCAGGGATGGTAACCAACTCCAGATGGAGACAGGCTTTGCCAGAAGGGAGATTAGGATGGAAGGGGGGCCCCAAGGTGGTGGGGGAGAAGAGAGCACGAGGTCTCCCTGGCTCTGAGTGAAGAGGCATGAAATTCCTCCTGATGGAAGCGTAAGGGGCAGCCCCAGCAGCTGCAAGAGGCATCTGCTTCCTGTAAGACCCATGTGTGCTGGCAGGAAACACCATGGCAGGAATGCCATGGGTGGTTTGGTCCCAAAAAAAGCCCAGCCACGTGCTCATGTGGACAGGAAACCCTGAACACAAGCACCTCAGACTGACCTTTTGGGAACTGGCATTACCTTGGATGCTGTTTGCCTTCACTAGATGGGCACAGTCTATCAAAACCTCTTTGGGAATGTCCTCCACTGTCTGCCCCTGTGACAGAGGAAGGCAAAGTGAGCAGCTTGTGATGCTGCAGGGACTGGTCACAGAGTCACAGGGGTTGGGAGGGCCCCCCAGAGCCCATGGGGTCCCACCCCCTGCCCAAGCAGGGTCCCTAGGACAGGGGCTGGAATCTCTCCAGAGAAGGAGACTCCACACCCCCTGGGCAGCCTGTCCCAGGGCTCCCTCACCCTCACTGGCAAGTTCTTCCCCACATTGGGGGGAACTCCCTGGGCTCCAACTTGAGCCCATCGCCCCTTGTCCTGTCCCCACAGACACTGAGCAGAGGCTGCCCATGGCCCCCTGGGTCCCACCCTTCAGCTCTTGATCCCCAGGGATCAGATCCCCTCTCAGGCTCTTCTCTGCAGGCTGAACAGCCCCAGCTCCCTCAGCCTTTCCTCCCAGGGGAGCTGCTCCAGGCCCTTCAGCATCTCTGTCCCTCCTCTGGACTCTTTGTTCTCTTGGGCCACCCTTAAGCTTCTCCCCCCCTTCCCCAGGTTATCTGGTAAAGGAGGGTGTAAATTAACCCTCCCCCCACCGCTGGTTGCCCCCACCCCCAGGAAACCCAGCAGATTTTAACACTTCCCATGAGTAAAAGTGGTCTCAGGAACAGGAATTGCGGGGGAATGGGTGTGCAAAGCTCTTACACAAGTGTTTTACACCCTGTGTCAGGGCATTACCTTGTGTAACCGAAGGTACACGTGTGCTGAGGAGAGTTTGTCCACATGAAACCTAAACAAGAACAAAGAAACATGTTTAATAGAGGGGAAGAGATGGTGATAATCATAGAATCATAGAATGGGGTGGGTTGGGAGGGACCCCAAGGGTCCCAGAGCTCCAACCCCCTGCCACAGGCAGGGACACCAACCTCCAGGCCTGGAGCTACACAAGGGTGCCCAGGGCCCCAGCCAACCTGGCCTTGGACACCCCCAGGGACGGGGCACCCACCCCCTCTCTGGGCAGCCCCTTCCAGCCCCTCACCACTCTCTCTGCACAGAACTTCCCCCCAGTCTCTCCTCTCCCCCTTCCCTCCTCCAGCTTCACTCCAGCCCCTTGTCCTGCCAGGCTCTGCCCTTTAACAAGCCCATTCCCCTCCTGTTCCTGGGGTCCCTTCAGGGACGGGGAGGCTGCACTGAGGTCCCCCCACAGCCTTCTCTTCTCCAGGCTGACCCAGCCCAGCTCCCTCAGCCTCTCTCCATGGGGAGCTGCTCCAGCCCCCTGAGCATCTCTGTGGCTCCTCTGACCCCTCTCCAACAGCCCCACATCTTCCTGGTGTTGGGACACTGGCCACAGGACTCCAGCTGGGGAGGGCAGAGCAGAGAGGGACAATCCCCTCCCTGTCCCTGCTGCCACCCCTCTGCTGATGGAGCCCAGTATCCCATCACCCTTCAGAATCTCAAGGTCAGCCCTAAATAAGAGTGTAGATACACCTTGAATTACATGGTGATGGGAGACATGAGACAGAGAAGGAACCAGATACTGCTGCAGCAAAGTGCAAGTCAGCTGAACTACCATCTCTTCTGCTAGGAAACAATATCCCCTTGCCTGGTGCCTGACTGCTGACAAAACATCCTCACAGGAGAGCATTAGATACGACCTATTCACCCCCCCTGGTTCCACCAAACCCCCTCAGCTCATCTGGCAAAGGTCACCTTGAAGAGCAAGGAGTAGAACCCAGGAGGTGATTCTTGTTAGTGAACTGTTAGTGAAGGAGAGGGCAGACACTGGGACACATCTGGATTGCACAACAGTGCCTGGAAGCAAGGAAACTCTCACAAAGCAGCTCAGACTGGGGACTAACCCAGCCAGTAAAGCTGAACCAAGTGCTGGTGGTGGGAATGGGAATTCCCCTTTGCTTGTTTTTCCTCTTTCTGAGGAGATTCTGCCAGCCAAAGGTAACTGAAGTGTGTCAGAGCATTCCCTTTGCTGGCCTGCCTGCAGCTCTGGAGGGTTTGCTCAGAGCAGACAGAGCTTCTACCCCAAACATCAGCCCCTGACACAGATACACAGAGTCAGAAGGTTAGAAAAGCCCTTTGAGCTCCTGGAGTCCAACCACCCCTGTCCTGTGCTGCCCCAGATCTCTCAGCACCTCATCTCCCCCCTGTTAAACACCCCCAGGGCTGGGGACTCAGCCCCCTCCCTGGGCAGCCTGTGCCACAGCCCCACAACTCTGCCAGGGAAGAACTTTGCCCTCCCAGCTGAGCTGACCCTGCCCTGGGGCAGCTTGAGCCCATTGCCCCTTGGCCCATCTCCTGGCCCCTGGCTGCAGAGACCATCGCCCACCTCTCTGCACCCTCCTGGCAGGGCAGGGGAGGTGGGGAGAAGGGCTCCCCTCAGCCTCCTCTTCTCCAGGCTCAACACCCCCAGCTCCCTCAGCTGCTCCTCAGAGGATTTGCCCTCCAGCCCCTTCCCCAGCCTGGTTGCCCTTCTCTGCACTCGCTCCAGGACCTCCCTGTCCTTCTGATGCTGAGGAGCCCAGAACTGGACCCAGCACTGGAGCTGCAGCCTCCCCAGTGCCCAGCCCAGGGGCACAACCCCCTCCCCAGACCCACTGGCCACACTGTGTCTGACACAAGCCAGGAGTGTTCCTGCTCACTCCAACTCCTGAGCTGGTGATGGCTGTTTTACCAGGCAGGCTGCAACATGCCCACAGCTCAGGCAGAGGAAAACACACTGGGAACCAACCAGCAGCACTGGCTGCTGCACAGAAACCTTCTGGCTCCATCTCCAGGTGCTTTCTCATGTCCCACACTTGTCCCTCTGTTAGTCTTTCTGTTTTCCTGCTTGTCCATGCACAGGGATATCCAGGAGCTGCTCTCTTAGATTATCAAGCTGCCCTCCTGGTTCAGCTCTGCTCATTTCCTCAGCACTCACACCCCAGAACACCAGCATCTATGCACAGAGCTGCTGTCCTTACAACCTCTCACCTCACCCACCCAACAGACAGGAATGAGTTCTGGGGAGCTTCAGTACCTACCAGATATCTTCAGGCCAGCCATACTTTATTAGGTCTTCATCTGTGGGGATAAAAGCCATCAGTGAAGGAAAGCTGAGGAGCTCATTAATAACAAACCCCACTGAGCAGGAATCCCTCCAGTATGGAATTGTGAAGGTTTTAGGTGAAAATGGTTCTTTAAATATCCACCTAATGGGGAAAGACTTTCAGGGCAAGTCTTTGAAATAGCCACAGTAACACTTTTGGAGAGAGAGAGACACACACAGGATTTCCCATCAATTATTGAAGTGTCACCTTCACTGTGAGGGAAAGGACAGGCACCTGGGTATAAAATGCTCAGCAGAGAGAGAGAACTGGGTCCAGGTCTGGGCTCCTCAGCACCAGAAGGACAGGGAGGTCCTGGAGCGAGTGCAGAGAAGGGCAACCAGGCTGGGGAAGGGGCTGGAGGGCAAATCCTCTGAGGAGCAGCTGAGGGAGCTGGGGGTGCTGAGCCTGGAGAAGAGGAGGCTGAGGGGAGCCCTTCTCCCCACCTCCCCTGCCCTGCCAGGAGGGTGCAGAGAGGTGGGCGATGGTCTCTGCAGCCAGGGGCCAGGAGATGGGCCAAGGGGCAATGGGCTCAAGCTGCCCCAGGGCAGGGTCAGCTCAGCTGGGAGGGCAAAGTTCTTCCCTGGCAGAGTTGTGGGGCTGTGGCACAGGCTGCCCAGGGAGGGGGCTGAGTCCCCAGCCCTGGGGGTGGGTGCCCCATCCCTGGGGGTGTCCAAGGCCAGGTTGGCTGGGGCCCTGGGCACCCTTGTGTAGCTCCAGGCCTGGAGGTTGGTGTCCCTGCCTGTGGCAGGGGGTTGGAGCTCTGGGACCCTTGGGGTCCCTCCCAGCACAGACCAGGCTGGGATTCCATGAACTGGCCAGAGGGGGTATTCCATGGCAATTACTTCATGCTCAGCATAAAGAGAGGCTGGTGGGGGGAGGATCAGGCAGCTCCAGGACGTGCAGGTTTGGGGATGGTCTGGTTTTGGGACACCTCTGAGCTGTGTGGTTTGGTGAGAAACCACATTGTGTGTCACCAGTCTCATGTTTTTTGCCATAAAGTCCTGTTATTATTATTATCTCTCTCTCTTTGCTGTCCCAGTAGACTCTCCTTATCCCAACCCATGAGGTTTTGGTTCCTTTCCCTTCCCTCTCCCCCTCAACCTCAATTGGATCCACATTGAAGCCCTGGGGCACCATTACACAAGGTACTTACTTTCATACTTATCTTTTCCCATGTAAATGGTGTAAACAGAAGGAACAACTGGGGGACAGAAAGGAGAACACCAGTTAAAAGGGGTTTGGGTAAACTGGGGTAACACATCAACCTCTCCAGCTCACTGGAATGAGGATGAAAACTGCTCCACCCCATCCCATCTCTCTCCTCATTGCCAAAGGAAGGTTGGTTTGGGTTTCCTCCAGGTTTTATCCTGGATGTTTCTTTGGGAAGTGGTGTTTCCATGGCTTTTCCATGGGAATTACCCAGCAAGGAACAGCTTTCTGGGCCAAACACCCTCAGCACGCAGTGGGTGTTTTGCCCAGAAAGCTGTTCCTTGAGCCAGAAAGGGTGACATTGTCTTTTGGGTCTGGGATTAACTCTCTGTGTAGCCTGGAGTGAAACAGCTCCTCTGCCAACCCCTCACTTGTTGTGAACCTCCCCCAGGGATGGAATCCCAGAATCCCAGGATCTCCTGAGCTGGGATGGATCCATAAGACCCCTGGAGCTCCCAGCTCCACACAGGCCCAGCCCAGTCAGAGGTGGCACTGAGGGCATCATCCAGATGCTTCCTGCCCTCAGCCCAGCTTGGGGCTGGTACCCCTTCCCTGGGGAGCCTGTAACAGCCCCAGACCCCCCTCTAAGGACAGAACCTCCTCCTCACACCCAGCCTGACCCTCCCCTGGCAGCTTCACACTGTTTCCTTGGGTTCTGTCCCTGTCCCCAAAGAGAGGAGAGAGATCAGCACCTGCCCCTTCTCTCCCCCTCACCAGGAACCCACAGACCCCCATGAGGTCGCCCCTCAGCCTCCTCTTCTCCAGGCTGAAGCACAAATTAAAGACTAAGAGCAAATACCAGGCTGAGCACAACCAGCAACGTGGCCAAGAAAGCCAACAGCATCCTGGGGGGATGAGGAGGAGTGTGGGCAGCAGGGCAGGGGGTTCTCCTGCCCCTCTGCTCTGCCCTGGGGAGGCCTCATGGGGAACAGGGGGTGTGGGGCTGGGCTCCCCGGGGCAGGAAGGACAGGGAGCTGCTGGAGAGGGGACAGCAAAGGGCTGTGGGGGTGCTGAGGCCACCAGGACATCTCTGGGCAGAGAGGCTGAGGGACTCGGGGCTGCTCAGCCCGCAGAAGAGAAGCCTGAGGGGGATCTGCTCAGTGCTGAGCAACCCCTGAGGGGTGGGCTCAGGAGGAGGGGTCAGGCTGTGTTCAGGGGGGCCCAGGGACAGGCCAAGGGGCCGTGGGCACAGACTGGAGCAGAGGAAGTTCCCCCTGAGCCTGAGGAGGAACTTGTGTGCTGGGAGGGTGGCAGAGCCCTGGGCCAGGCTGCCCAGAGAGGTTGGGGAGTCTCCCTCCAGCCCTGGAGCCACCCCAACCCCTGATCCTGGCTGAACTCTTGTGCACAGGTAAAGCAGACCCCTGGCACGGTGAGCAGGGTGAACTACAACCTCTCTGCTCCCAGGAACCCCCAGGTTACCCTACCAGGTGCTGCATCAGGTGCTTTTCTCCCCCCAGAAAGGCTCACAGCCAGGAACACACTCAGAACCCCTCCCCAGCAGCTCCCTTAGCAGCAGAAACGTCTCCATGAGAGGCTCAGACCAAAGGAGGGACGTGGCCAGAGCATCTGCTCACTGGGTGTGCAAAGGGCCTGACCTTCCACAGCAGAGAGGGAGGAAACCCCCCCAGCCCTGCCCACAAGTGGTGAGAACAGGTTGATTTCAGGACTGGACCCTGCCACATCCAGGGGACAATCCAGAGGACACTCCAGTCCTTCCCATCAGAGAACTCCAGCTCTGGAAGCCAGGGGAGCAGCGACAGAAACCACTTGTGGAGACACTGGGCGAGGGGGAATAAACCCCTGGAGAAGTGAAGGGCCCAGGGGAACATCAGGGGGTTCAGCAAGAACAAGTGGGGGTCCTGCCCCTGGGTCAGGGCAACCCTCCTCCTCCTCCTCCTCCTCCTCGTCCTCAGCCCAGGCTGGGAGAGGCTGTGCTGGGGAGCAGCCCTGCAGAGGACTCGGGGTGCTGGGGGGTGAGAAGCTCCACCTGAGCTGACAATGAGCTCTCACAGCCCAGCAGGGTGATGGTGTCCTGGGCTGCAGCAGCAGGAGCGTGGGCAGCAGGGCTGGGGGGGATTCTGCCCCTCTGCTCTGCTCTCCTGACACCCCACCTGGGGGGCTGGGTCCAGCTCTGGGGTCCCCAGCACAAGGAGGACATGGAGCTGTTGGGGAGGGGCCAGAGGAGCCCATGAGGATGATGAGGGGGCTGGAGCAGCTCTGCTGTGAAGCCAGGCTGGGAGAGCTGGGCTGGCTCAGCCTGGAGCAGAGAAGGTTCCAGGGGACCTTACAGCCCCTTCCTGTCCCTGAAGGGGCCACAGGGAAGCTGGGGAGGGATTGTTAGCAGGGCACAGAGTGACAGGATGAGGGGATGGGGTTACATTGGAAGGGGGGAGATTCAGATTGGATGTCAGGAGGAAATTCTTCCCTAGGAGGGTGGTGAGGCCCTGGCACAGGGTGCCCAGGGAGGGGGTGGCTGCCCCCTCCTGGGAGGTGTCCAAGGCCAGGCTGGACCTGAGAGATGCCTGTTGGAAGCTGGGGAAGAACTGTTCCCCAGGGCAGGGAGTGATGGGACCAGGGGGGATGGGTTAAACTGGGAAAGGGGAGATTTAGGGTGGGTGTCAGGACAAAGTTCTTCACTCTGAGGGTGTCCAGAGAGGTGGGGGAGGCCCCATCCCTGGAGACACCGGGCTGGATGGTGCTCTGAGCACCCTCCCCCTCCGAGGAGCCCCCAGCCGCGCCTCAGGGGGCCTCTCCCCGCCTCAGGGACCCGCTCAGTTCCTACAACTGACTCCCCGCTCAGCCCGGCCCAGGCGCTGAGGGGCCCGGCGGGGCGGCCTAGGCCAGGCGGGCGCGGCGGTAGCGGCTGCCTGAGGCCCCGGGCAGGGCCCGGCACGGCTCCCCCCTGACGCCCGGCCCCCGGCCCGCGCTGCCGCCGCCCACTCACCGCTGGAGGTGAAGTAGAACACCATGGCGGCCCGGCCCGGCCCCCGGCCCGGCGCTGCCGCCCTCCCGCTCCAGCCACCGCCCGTCAGGCGAGAGCGGGGAGGCGGGAAAGGCCACTGCGCATGCGCACTGCGGCGGGAACGCGCTTCGCATCCCTCCTTCCCCTGTACGCATGCGTCAACTCTCCGGGCGGTGAAGGCAGGTGGAGCTGTGCGCATGCGCCGAGCTCGCCGTGCGGTACAACGCGGCGGCCGCCCGCTAGTGCTGGCAGCGCGCATGCGCAGAGCTGCCGTGCGCATCCGTCTCTGCGGAGCGTGGTTGGGCGCCTCGCAGCACCTCAGGGGGATCTGTCGTTGCCTTGGGCTGCCCTTATTCCCCCGCTGAGGCCGCCCCCGAGGGGCTCCGCCGCCGCTGGTAGTTTCCCGAGGCCCTTAGGGGCAGCAAGCAATGTAGAGGGTGGCGGTATAGCCGGCCAGAGGGGGAGAGGAGGGGTGTCACTCGCTCTGTGTATCCCCCAAGGAATTAGAGTGCTTCCCAGCCCTGAGCCCCGCCACCCAGCCCGCATCGCGTATGGACTACAACTCCCATCATCCCTCGCGGCTCCCTGCGGCGCAGAGGCAGCCCCGCCCTCGCAAGGCACGCTGGGAATTGGAGTCTCTTGAAGGAGCGGGGGCGGGTGTGTGGCGAGCCTTCCGATTGGCTAGAAAGCGGGCGGGGGCGGGCGCAAAGCGGCGCGCAGCCGCTCGACCAATGGCGGTGAAGATCATGTGAGTGACGGGGCGCTCGGCCAATCGCAAGCAGAGGGCCGGCAGGCGGGAGAGAGCGCGCGCGGGTTTGCAGGCGCGGGAGCGGAGGCGGCGCTGGGGTGAGGCGGCCGGGCCGGGGCTGTGCGGGGCCGGGCTCGGGGTCACGTCGGGGCTCGGAGCTCGCGTTACGGGGTGCGGGGCCGCTGGCGTGGGGCCTTGTGCGGTCCCGAGGTGCCGGTGGGGGCTGAGGCGGCGGGAGGGAGGGGGGTCGCTGGGCCTGAGGCCTGCGGGGGGGAGTGAGGCCTGGGGGGGGCAGTGAGGCCTGTGGGGGGGGGGCAGTGAGGCCTGTGGGGGGGGGGCAGTGAGGCCTGGGGGGGGGGGGCAGTGAGGCCTGGGGGGGGGGGCAGTGAGGCCTGGGGGGGGGGGCAGTGAGGCCTGGGGGGGGAGCAGTGAGGCCTGGGGGGGGGGGCAGTGAGGCGGTGGGGTGAGGGGCTGATGTTCCTGGGGGTTGGGGGGTGTGGGGCGAGGGGCTGGTGCCCCTCTGAGGCGCTGGGGTGAGGGGCTGGTGTGTCCCTGGGGGGGTGTGAGACGCTGGGGTGAGGGGCTGGCATCCCCCTGAGGCACTGAGGGAAGGGGCTGGTGTCCCTGGGGGGGTGTGAGGTGCTCGAATGAGGGGCTGCTGTCCCCCTGGGGTGCTGGGGTGAGGGGCTGGTGTCCCTGGGGGTTGTGAGGCGCTGGGGCGAGGGGCTGGTGTCCCTCTGAGACGCTGAGGGAAGGGGCTGGCGTCCCTCTGAGGCGCTGGGGCGAGGGGCTGGCGTCCCTCTGAGGCGCTGGGGCGAGGGGCTGGTGTGTCCCTGGGGGGGTGTGAGACGCTGGGGTGAGGGGCTGGCATCCCCCTGAGGCACTGAGGGAAGGGGCTGGTGTCCCTGGGGGGGTGTGAGGTGCTCGAATGAGGGGCTGCTGTCCCCCTGGGGTGCTGGGGTGAGGGGCTGGTGCCCCTCTGAGGCATTGAGGGAAGGGGCTGGTGTCCCTGGGGGGGTGTTAGATGCTAGGGTGAGGGGCTGGTGCCCCTCTGAGGCACTGAGGGAAGGGGCTGGTGCCCCTCTGAGGCACTGAGGGAAGGGGCTGGTGTCCCTCTGAGGCACTGAGGGAAGGAGCTGCTGTCCCTGTATAGGGTGTGTAGCACTGGGCTGAAGGCCTGATGCTATAGTGAGGTGAGGGGCTGGGGGGAGCCTTCTGGGAAGGGATGTGGGTGGCATTGGAGAGGCAGGTTCCAAGGATTCACCTTCCACACGTGCACCTTCACCCTCCTACCCAACAGTGTGCCTGTGTCTTATCCTCTGCACCTGACACCTTATTTCCCAGGTGCCTTCAGGCATCTTGTGGTTGCCCTCTGCTCCTAAGGCATTGCCTGCCTCCTCTTGAAGCTCCCCTGTGCCAGTGCTGCCCTGTGCTGTGGTTGTACAGCTCCTGGCTCTGTCTTCTGCCACTTCTTGTGGGATTGCTGGTCCCAGCTGGTCATAGAATTACAGAATTACACATTCTATGGGTTTGAAGGGACCTTTAGAGCCCACCCAGCCCCACCCTGCAGTGAGCAGGGACATCTTCACTAGAGCAGGGTGCTCAGAGCCCCATCCACCCTGACCTTGGGTGTCCCCAGGGATGGGGCCTCCCCCACGTCTCTGGGCACCCTGTGCCAGTGTCCCACCACCCTCAGAGGGAAGAACTTTGTCCTGACACCCACCCTAAACCTCCCCTTTTCCAGGGAAGGGACCTTAAAGCCCATCTAGTCCAACCCCCTGCCATGGGCAGGGACAGCTTCAACCAGAGCAGGGTGCTCAGAGCCCACTCCAGCCTGACCTTGGATGTCTCCAGGGGTGGGAATGTGTTGGGTGGGAAGGGACCTTTAGAGCCCACCCAGCCCCACCCTGCAGTGAGCAGGGACATCTTCACTAGAGCAGGGTGCTCAGAGCCACATCCACCCTGACCTGGGGTGTCCCCAGGGATGGGGCCTCCCCCACCTCTCTGGGCACCCTGTCCCAGTGACCCACCACCCTCAGAGGGAAGAACTTTTCCCTGACACCCACCCTAAATCTCCCCTTTCCCAGTTTAACCCATCCCCCCTGGTCCCATGGCTCCCTGCCCTGGGGAACAGTTCTTCCCCAGCTTCCTTGTGCCCCTTCAGGGACTGGAAGGGGCTCTAAGGTGTCCCTCCCCCCCATGGAACCTTCTCTGCTCCAGGCTGTCCCAGCCCAGCTCTCCCAGCCTGGCTTCACAGCAGAGCTGCTCCAGCCCCCAGGTCCTGTCTGTGCTGTCACAGCCTCCCCAAACCAGTGAGGCACCAAGGCAGGCAGGTCAGGATGAGCTTCTCCCTGCTGGCAGATCAATTAATACACTATTTTTTGGTGCTTTAGGAGGTTATGACTCTTACTGGTTCTCTTAGCAACAGGGTGTTTGTTTATTCTGGGGTTTCAGTTGTGAAATGCCACATACCAGGGGAGTGATGGTTTGTGCCACAGTTATCACATGGTGGAAGAGGTGGAACAATCAAGCTGGTTTAGATGGCTGTGGAGTTAAGGCTAAAAACTGTGGTTTGTGGTATTTGGCAGGGTGGAAGGTGGGAGAGAAACTCCTCAGTGTGTTGGGTAAAGAGTTGTCCTGGCTGGGAGGTAAATGCCAGGGTGAAATCTGTGTGGGAATAAGCTGTGAATAGAGGCAGGAGGGAGGAGGATTGGGGTTGGACTAGATGGTCTTTCAAGGTCCCTTCCAACCCCTGATATTCTGTAATTCTAGAAGCAGGTTTGGAATGAGCTTGGTGAGAGGGGAAGGAAAGCACATGTCTGAGTTACCTGGCTCTGCTTTGGAGAAGGGATTTGGTGAGGCTGCAGCTCCAGTGCTGGGTCCAGTTCTGGGCTCCTCAGCACCAGAAGGACAGGGAGGTCCTGGAGCGAGTGCAGAGAAGGGCAACCAGGCTGGGGAAGGGGCTGGAGGGCAAATCCTCTGAGGAGCAGCTGAGGGAGCTGGGGGTGTTGAGCCTGGAGCAGAGGAGGCTGAGGGGAGCCCTTCTCCCCACCTCCCCTGCCCTGCCAGGAGGGTGCAGAGAGGTGGGCGATGGTCTCTGCAGCCAGGGGCCAGGAGCTGGGCCAAGGGGCAATGGGCTCAAGCTGCCCCAGGGCAGGGTCAGCTCAGCTGGGAGGGCAAAGTTCTTCCCTGGCAGAGTTGTGGGGCTGTGGCACAGGCTGCCCAGGGAGGGGGCTGAGTCCCCAGCCCTGGGGGTGTTTAACAGGGGGGAGATGAGGTGCTGAGAGATCTGGGTCAGCACAGGACAGGGGTGGTTGGACTCCAGGAGCTGAAAGGGCTTTTCCATCCCTGTGTCTCTGTGATGTGTTTGTCCCTGGGCACAGAACTGGCCTTGGCCTGGAAGATCCTTTCTGTGCACACTTGTTCTGTGGCTCTCACTCACCTAACATGCAGCCCTGCCTTACTCTAACCCCTCCCATGCCTGACCTGCTCCCATTCCATGTTTTCTTCCCAGTCTCCTCTCCCCCCTGCAGCTTTATTCTGTTTGACTGTATTTTTTTAACAGAAACCATTCAATCCCTCTTCCCATAGGAGCTGGGTGAGGACATGGCAGCTGTTACCCCACGGAAGAGGAGCCGCGGCTCCCCTGGCAGCGATGGGTACGTCACCTTCTCCCAGGCACCCCTTTTCTCCTGTAGAAACAACTTAACTGCTGCACATAGAATAAATCAGACATGTAAAACCCTTGAGAGCTCTTGATGGAGAGTGTGTGTGTGGGGGGGGCAGAAATTCAAACAATCACAAGGTTGGAAATGACCTTTGAAGATCATCAAGTCCAACCAATCCCACCTTAAACCAATCCAGATCCCTGAGCACCTCATCTACCCTTTTCAGATGGTTCCAAGGCACAGGGAGCATCACTTCATGTTTATTATCTGGTGACTTAGGGTGTTTGAACAGACCAGACTGATGGGCTGAGCCCAAGGGGCTGAGGTTGAACCAGGCCAAGGGCAGAGTCCTGCCCATGGGACACCCCGACCCCGAGCAGCGCTACAGGCTGGGGCAGAGCGGCTGGAGAGCTGCTGGGGAGAAGGACCTGGGGGTGTGGGGGGACTGGGACTGCCCAGGAGCCAGCAGTGTGCCCGGGGGGCCAGGAAGGCCAAGGGCATCCTGGCTTGTGTCAGAGCCAGCGTGGCCACAGGGCCAGGGCAGGGCTTGTGCCCCTGGGCTGGGCACTGGGGAGGCTGCAGCTCCAGTGCTGGGTCCAGTTCTGGGCTCCTCAGCATCAGAAGGACAGGGAGGTCCTGGAGCGAGTGCAGAGAAGGGCAACCAGGCTGGGGAAGGGGCTGGAGGGCAAATCCTCTGAGGAGCAGCTGAGGGAGCTGGGGGTGTTGAGCCTGGAGAAGAGGAGGCTGAGGGGAGCCCTTCTCCCTGCCCAGGCACCGAGAGATCTGGGGCAGCACAGGACAGGGCTGGTTGGACTCCAGGAGCTTAAAGTGCTTTTCCAGTCCTGGTGACTCTGTGTTTCTGTTTGGATATTGTGCTGGGAGAAAATCTCAGGAGATTTCATCTAATACATGGGCAAACCAAAGCTAGGAAGGATCTTCCAGCTGGAGCAAAGCACTGAGTAGGAGATGAGGAAAACCATTCCGCAGCACTGAGCCTTGTGGTGTGTGACATCCACACACAGACCTGACCCTGAGAGAGTCACAAAACCCACAGGAACCTAAAACCTGATTGTTTGGGAACTTCAGAAATAAAACTTCCTTATATTTGTGTTTCCTTCCATGGATTTTCCCACGTGGAAAGACTTTGCTGTGCAGAGCAGCAATCCTGAGGTCCCTGCATGTTATCTGAGCTGCTTTCTAGTGTTAAAAGTGGTTCCTGTGTTATGTGTGCCTAAAAAAAAATCAAAGATTTACTATATTTCCCTCCCCAAATCTCCTGGAGGAGAAGCCACGAGCAAAAAGCTGACCTTCAACCCCCAAAGAATAACTTGTTTCTCATTCTTTTGGAACTCTACCAGCTGAATGGGTTTTTCTCAGGCTTCTCCTGGCCTTCCCCCACTGAAATATTTCAGGGAGGGGGAAGAAACCACCAGTAAAGTTTGATTTCTGAATGAGAAGGACAAATTCCTGAGATAAAGGGTAAATACAGCTGAGGAAACGCTGTGTTCAGAGCCAAATCTGTTACACCCAGGAAGGTCCTTCACATAAATGTCCTGTTGTTGTTACAGTCTCTGTTTGGGAAGGGGTTTTACGGGGTGTGAGGTTCCCAAATAGCTGCCAGTGAGGTTCAGTGGGTTAATTTGAGAATCCCAGACTGTGTAAGGTGGGAAGGGACCTTCCCAGTCCCACCCTGCAGTGAGCAGGGACATCTTCACTAGAGCAGGGTGCTCAGAGCCCCATCCAGCCTGACCTGGGGTGTCTCCAGGGATGGGGCCTCCCCCACCTCTCTGGGCAACCTTGTCCCAGTGACCCACCACCCTCAGAGGGAAGAACTTTTCCCTGACACCCACCCTAAATCTCCCCTTTTCCAGTTTAACCCATCCCCCCTGGTCCCATGGCTCCCTGCCCTGGGGAACAGTTCTGCCCCAGCTTCCTACAGGCACCTCTCAGGGACTGGAAAGGGGCTCTAAGGTGTCCCCCCCATGGAACCTTCTCCAGGCTGAGCCAGCCCAGCTCTCCCAGTCTGGCTTCACAGCAGAGCTGCTCCAGCCCTGGGATCATTTTTGTGGCTCCTCTGGCTCCTCTCCAACAGGTCCATGTCCTCCTTGTGCTGAGGGCTCCAGAGCTGGACCCAGCACTGCAGGTGAGGTCTCCCCAGAGCAGAGCAGAGCAGAGCAGAGGAGCAGAATCCCCTCTCATCTGCTGCCCACACTGCTGGGGATGCAGCCCAGGATGGGGTTGTTCCAGTCCAGCTTCTCCCCCTACGAATCCCCCCAAGTCCATTTCCTCAGGGCTGCTCTCCAGCACATGGAATCCCAGCCTGGGCTGGGCTGGGAGGGACCCCAAGGGTCCCAGAGCTCCAACCCCCTGCCACAGGCAGGGACACCAACCTCCAGGCCTGGAGCTACACAAGGGTGCCCAGGGCCCCAGCCAACCTGGCCTGGAACACCCCCAGGGATGGGGCACCCACCCCCTCTCTGGGCAGCCCCTTCCAGCCCCTCACCACTCTCTTACCTCATCCTCTCCTGCCCTGTACAGATAACAGGTCCCAACCCAGGGGCAGGACCCTGCCCTTGGCTTTATTGAACCTCCTGAAGTTCCCCTGGGCCCTTCACTTCTCCATCCTGCCCAGGTCCCTCTGGGTGACACCCCATCCCCCAGCACACCAACCTCACCACTGGAACTGGTGCCAAATGGTGCAAGACACCCCCCAGCTTTATCCATCTCACATAGGGGGGTGAGGGACCCACAGGTTTCTTCCCAGGCACAGATCAGAGTTGACACAGTTGCTTGGAAACAAACCAAACCTGGTTGTTTGGGGGTTTTTTTTCCCTTCACTGAGCCTGAATAGCTCTGATCTTGCCAGTTCTAATCCTGCCAGGGCTAATCCTGAGCTAATCCTGAGCTAATCCTGCCAGGGCTGCTCCGGAACTGACTCTTGTTCCCAGCTGATTTCACAACTTGAGGCAAGAAAACAGTTTGGCTTTCAAAAACATAAATATGTGGAGAAGGGTGAGAGAGTCCTGGGCCTCCTGGTGTCTCTGGTGTCATAGTTTGTGTTCAGAATGGGGGGAATTAAGTGTAAGTCAAGCAAAACAAGAATTAAAAGGCTTTTGGTTGTGTATGTGTGTGATGTTTTGCTCTCTGTTGTTTTTGCAGCTCCCCCTCAGCCTTCCAGGCCCCTGTGAAAAAGCTGATGCTGGGCTTTGCTCCAGCTCCCCTCCAGAAGGTGAGAAACCACCCCTCTGCCTCTCCAGTAAAAGGCTCCTCCAGCTCCAGTGATGAGATGAAGGAGAACCAGGGTGTCCTGGTGAAGCCCACGCTGCCCAGGAGGCTGGATATCTCCCCTCTCCAAGCCATCAGTGTTCCCACAGCAGCACAGCTGGAGCCCTCCAGGCAATGCTCACCCAAACCAGCTTCTTCCTACAAGCCCCTTGTGCCTGCAGGGTCTTTTTATAGCAAGGAGAAGCACTACCTTACCCCTCTGGAGAGGAAGCAGCTGAAGGAGAGCTGCTCTTTGGCTGAGAGGAACAGGGATGAGAATGTCCCAGCTGCCAGCAGGACTGAGAAGATGAATGTGAACTTGAGGAACACCAGCTCAAAGCCAAGCAGGTCTGCACCCAGCTCCAAGCATGGCAAAGCTGCCCCCAAAAAGCTTAAGAAGGCAAAGGGAGAGGTGCCAGTGGGCAAACCCAGTGTGGGGAAGGAGAATGTGAGTTGCCTGATTAAAAAGAAGATGGATTCACCTTTCAGAGTCCTCAGTATGACAGTCAAACCAGCCCTGAAGCTCCAGCAGGGAGCAGCCTTCTTCTCTGCCAAGAAGAAATCCCACTCAAAAAAACCAGTTGGAGACACTAAATCTCCCCAGGATCTCCCCAAATCTCCCCAAGAAAACAACCAGCCCAGCCCACCACCAGCCCCAGAGTCTGATTCCCCTGCTCCCAGCAAAGCTCTCAAGGAGGGTGGGATGTTGCCAAGGAATTCTGTGCCTCAGAAGGTGGAGAACAGGAAGAGGGAGGACTTCATCAGCTGTGGCAACCAAGAGGGAGATTCAGCACGTGGAGGGAAAGCAGTTCCCAGGAGAACTGGAAGCTCCTCTGGTCCTGTTGGTGCTTCCAAGCCTGAAGCTGAGGGTGACAAGAGGGATGGGGTAAGTACCACATCACCAGGACCTGTGGAGGTGTTTGGGTGACCCACACAGAGCTCAGTGAGCAGGGTGGAGGTAACACACACTCCCTTCTTCAGGCACAGGGTGTTTGTTGAGATTTCCCAGTGCATTTTGCCTCAGAAAACTCACAGGTTTATTCACAGAATCCCCAGGGCTGGAAAAGCCCTTTTAAGCTCCTGGAGTCCACCCATCCCTGTCCTGTGCTGACCCAGAGCTCTCAGCACCTCATCTCCCCCCTGTTAAACACCCCCAGGGCTGGGGACTCAGCCCCCTCCCTGGGCAGCCTGTGCCACAGCCCCACAACTCTGTCAACTCCTCAAACAATCCCAGTTTGATGGAGGCATCAAACTGTGGTAAAACCTTCAGGAAGCTCTTAGTGTCCCTGATGTTTTTAGGGTGCTCTCAGAGGGGAACTTTTCCCTGCATGGCAGCTGAAGGGAAAGTGTTCTACAGCTTTACATAAGAAAATATATAGATATTCTTATGGAAAGTTAATTATATAAATAGATATAATGTACATATATAAATAATATATATATATCTTCTTTTTTTAGTGATGAAAGGGGAAAGCTGGAAAAAGATGGCTTTTGATGTCCTTTTCTGTGTGTTTTCATCTGTCTTAATGGCAGGACAAGGGGCTGGAGTGAAGCTGGAGGAGGGAAGGGGGAGAGGAGAGACTGGGGGGAAGTTCTGTGCAGAGAGAGTGGTGAGGGGCTGGAAGGGGCTGCCCAGAGAGGGGGTGGGTGCCCCGTCCCTGGGGGTGTCCAAGGCCAGGTTGGCTGGGGCCCTGGGCACCCTTGTGTAGCTCCAGGCCTGGAGGTTGGTGTCCCTGCCTGTGGCAGGGGGTTGGGGCTCTGGGACCCCTGGGGTCTCTCCCAGCCCAGCCCAGGCTGGGATTCCATGAATAACCACAACAAGTGCCTGGCCTTGTGCTGGTTCCACAGCTCCCTTCTCCAGGGAAGTGGGACTAAGCCCTGGGCTCTCCTGCTTCAGCACACCAAGGATGGGGTTTCTCTGGAGCTGCTCTGTGTTTGAGGAACTGTGACCCTGATGTCTGTCTCCAGAGAGGACACACTCCCTCAGCCATGACTCCTGGTGACAGGGAAAGCCTTGGCTTAGGGGTGGGGTGTTTTTAAACATGCTTTTGATTCCTGTGGAAGTATGTTGAGCTTTGCACTGAGCCTGGCTTATTCCCAACCCATTACTGCCCTCTCCCTTCAAATTCTATGCTTTCCTAGAGAAATGTTTAGCTCAGGACCTGGATTTTGCTTTCTCCTGTGGGCTTTGAGGTGTGAGAGGTGAGGAAGGTGGCAATGACAGGAGCACAGTGGTACAGCAGGAATTTGGGCAAGGTTTGGGGACCATTTTGTTACTCAGTGTTGTATTTTCCTGATGCTTTCTGGCATCCAAAGAGTAGGAAAAGCCCGTGGGATATGACCAGTGTGTTATACTGGGCACAGAAAGGAAGCACTGGATGAGATGGGAAGTGGTTTATATAGAATCCCAGACTGCATTAGGTGGGAAGGGACCTTTAGAGCCCACCCAGCCCCACCCTGCAGTGAGCAGGGACATCTTCACTAGAGCAGGGTGCTCAGAGCCCCATCCACCCTGACCTGGGGTGTCCCCAGGGATGGGGCCTCCACCACCTCTCTGGGCACCCTGGGCCACTGACCCAGCCCAGCCTGTGATTCCATGACTCTATGATGATGCCAATTAATGCTCCTCCTGAAGGTCACTTGAACCTTCTGTAGCTGCTGAGAACTTAACCAGAGGTTTGACTTTTTGCCCCAAATCTGTTTTAATTTGCAGGGTGTTGCTGGACTCAGCTCTTCCTCACCCTCTGAGCCCCATGACAGCGCTGTCCTTCCCTGCCCCTCTCCTCCCAAGGAGAATAAGCAAGGTGAGTTGGGCTGTAGGTATCTTGGCCTGTGTGTGGGAAGAGACTCTGAAGCTCTCTTGCTTGTCCCCAGCAGGAGGAGCTCTGCTGGGTCGCTGTGTTATCCCATAATTTAGTGTTGCAGTAAGCAGGACAGTAAGGATGGGGATTGGGCTGTCTCCCTGGTTTGAGTGTTCAGCAGTTTCTAAGCTGGATTTATCCCAACATCTCACCTCTCTTCCCACTTTGGCTTACTACATGGGATCACTGAATCATCAGGGGTGGCAGGGAGCTCTGGAGATCCCCCAGACTCACCCCCAGAGCAGGGTCCCCTCAGCCCAGGATCAGGGCTTGGGGTGGCTCCAGGGGTGGAGGGAGACTCCCCAACCTCTCTGGGCAGCCTGGCCCAGGGCTCTGCCACCCTCCCAGCACACAAGTTCCTCCTCAGGCTCAGGGGGAACTTCCTCTGCTCCAGTCTGTGCCCACGGCCCCTTGGCCTGTCCCTTGGCCCCCCTGAACACAGCCTGACCCCTCCTCCTGAGCCCACCCCTCAGGGGTTGCTCAGCACTGAGCAGATCCCCCTCAGGCTTCTCTTCTGCGGGCTGAGCAGCCCCGAGTCCCTCAGCCTCTCTGCCCAGAGATGTCCTGGTGGCCTCAGCATCCCCACAGCCCTTTGCTGTCCCCTCTCCAGCAGCTCCCTGTCCTTCCTGCCCCGGGGAGCCCAGCCCCACACCCCCTGCTCCCCATGAGGCCTCCCCAGGGCAGAGCAGAGCAGAGGGACAGGAGAACCCCCTGCCCTGCTGCCCACACTCCTCCTCATCCCCCCAGGATGCTGTTGGCTTTCTTAGCCTGTCAGGGATGGTTGGACTTGGTGATCTTCAAAGGTCTCTTCCAACTTTGTGATTCTATGAAGAACTTCTTCCCAGTGAGGGTGAGGGAGCCCTGGGACAGGCTGCCCAGGGGGTGTGGAGTCTCCTTCTCTGGAGAGATCCCAGCCCCTGTCCTAGGGACCCTGCTTGGGCAGGGGGTGGGACCTGATGATCTCTTGAGCTCCCTTCCAGCCCCTACAGCTCTGTGAGTCTGTGATTCTGTGATAATTTGTCATTCTTTTCCCCCAGCAAGAGTTAATAAACCCAAACCACCTTGCTTAGGTGTTATTTTATTAAGGCAAAATAAGGTGTTGGCCTCCACCTGCTGTCTCACCACCCAAGCACGCAGCACCAAGGGCCCATCTGTGTGTTTGCACAAGCTGAGGTCATCTTATTTCATCCCCATTTCCTGCTTTCTCTGTTTCTCCCTTTAAAGCCAGGCAGTGTTTGGTGTCCAACCTCAGCTTTTCCCCTGCTTTCTCTTCCCAGTGCAACTCCTGGAGTTTCCAGTAAGAGGCAAAGCAAAGATAATCAGGATTTACCCATGTTTTTCTCTTACTCTGCTTATTTTCCTGGCACATCTGGTCTTCATCTGTTCTTCCAAGAACTTGCCAGCCGCCCAGAGCTCCCCCTCTCCCTTCCTTTAGTCTTGCTTCACATGGGAACTTATTTATCCACTTCTGGAATGTAATGAAATCTCTTTTCCTGAAGGTCACTCCTTGTCCTGAGCAGTGGCTGTGTGCTGCCAGCCCCTTGGCTGGCTTTCTGCTGCCTCCAGCTCAGTCCAAAGTGCTCCTCTTGTCCCCTCCACCTGTTTAAAGATCACCCAACATGATTTCCCTGCTGGGGTCTTGCCCAAAAACTGTCTTGGCCCCTCTAATATCCCACATTTCTAGGAAGCTGTCAGCTTTTTCTTCTTCATTAGTGTTCTTTTCATGACTCCTCCTGATCTTTCCCACCAGGGGTGGGAAGAAGAGACATTTTCAGTGTGTCCTGGTGAACTGGTCCAGCTTCTTGGGGTGGTTTTTTTTCTGGAGGCTGCTCTTCTGTGCTGTGATTCCTACGAGGTCTATTTGTCAACGTGGTTAAAAGAGATGAGCAGAAAGCAGTTCAGTACCTGAACTTCTTGAACTCAGGGGAAGATACGTTGCTGTATCTGCTGGAGACCCTCAGGGGTCGCTGCTGGGACCGGTACTAACCCATATCACAGAGTCACAGGGTTGGAAAAGCCCTTGGAGCTCCTGGAGTCCACCCATCCCTGTCCTGTGCTGCCCCAGATCTCTCAGCACCTCATCTCCCCCCTGTTCAACACCCCCAGGGCTGGGGACTCAGCCCCCTCCCTGGGCAGCCTGTGCCACAGCCCCACAACTCTGCCAGGGAAGAACTTTGCCCTCCCAGCTGAGCTGACCCTGCCCTGGGGCAGCTGGAGCCCATTGCCCCTTGGCCCATCTCCTGGCCCCTGGCTGCAGAGACCATCGCCCACCTCTCTGCACCCTCCTGGCAGGGCAGGGGAGGTGGGGAGAAGGGCTCCCCTCAGCTCTCTCAGCTCTCCCATGCTCTCCCAGCTCAGTTACCCATATTCTGATTACATTACATGCCACTAACCAGTGTAGACACCCAGGCACTACTGACCTGGGATGCTTACAGCATCCCCAAACAACCAGTCTCCAGAAGCCAAACCCCAAGATACCCAAGGATACCAGACACAGCCAGGCATCCACCAGACCAAGAGCTCAAATAAAGTTAAAGGAATACCTGAAAAATCAGAGGATGGTCCTGGTCTGCTCCCACAGGGAGCTGAGCAGGGCCAGGAGTCCCTCTGGGGAATCCTGGGGAGTCCTGGTCCTTACCAGATCCTGCAGCCCAGCAGAGAGGGTCCCATGCCAATGGCATCCTGGGGTGGGTTAGAAGGGGGGTGGTTAGTAGGTCAGGAGAGGTTCTTCTCCCCCTCTGCTCTGCCCTGCTGAGACCCCACCTGGAATGTTGTGTCCAGTTCTGGCCCCTCAGCTCCAGAAGGACACAGAACTCCTTGGGAGAGCCCAGCACAGGGACACCAAGGTGATGGAGGGAGTGGAACCCCTTCCTTGTGAGGAGAGGCTGAGGGAGCTGGGGGTGTTCAGCCTGGAGAAGAGGAGACTGAGGGGTGAGCTCATCAATGTCTGTCAGTATGTAAAGGGTGAGAGTCAGGAGGCCAGAGCCAGGCTCTGCTCAGGGGTGGCAGCGACAGGACAAGGGGCAGCGGGTGCAGCTGGAGCAGAGGAAGCTCCATGGGAATGTCAGGAGGAACTTTGTCCCTGTGAGGGTGACAGAGCCCTGGGCCAGGCTGCCCAGAGAGGCTGGGGAGTCTCCTTCTCTGGAGACATTCAGACCCTGTGATCCTGGATGTGTTCCTGTGGGATTTAGTCTGGGTCACCCTGCTGTGGCAGGGGGTTGGTCTGGATGCCCTTTCAAAGTCCCTTCCAACCCCTAACATGATTTTCTTGGGTTGATTTACCCAAACCTTTGGTAAATTACCCTAAAACCTGTTGCTTGTGTGCTGTGCCCTGAGCTGAGCCTGGTGCTTCCAGCTTCTCTGGGGTGAAGAAGCTGTAACTTGGAGCTGTCTCAGCCAAAACAATGGAAAACAGAGGAGCCTTTGCTCAATTAACAGAAATAACCCAAAACAGAGGAGCCTTTGCTTGATGAGCACTTTTAATTAAGACTCCTGCAGCAGCAATTCCCGCTTCATCAGCCCACTGTGAGAGGGGAAAGCACCAGGGAGCCTCATTAGGCTCATTTAAGTGGATTGATGGTAATTAATACCACTCAGGGACGTACCCTCTTAATCCTGCAGCTTCCTGGTACTTGTGACTCTCCTCCCTAGAACTGAGTTCCATTCTTTGTGGGTCATTTTCAAGTTCCACTGATGTTTGAATTTCTCTCTCCATCTCTCAGGTTGTTCTGCAACTAAAACCCACCCTAAACCCCAATAATTCCACTTGTTTTTTAACTTCCAGCATCTCCTCCAAGTGCTGATGTCTACCCCATCTTCAGTACACCCCCTGCCAGCAAGAAGAGGTAGGCTCATCTCTGCTGAGAGCAATCACAAGTGTCACAGCAGCAGAATAAATAATACATTTCTTTCAAAATTATACCAATTCTTGATGAAATTGGGATAACTGGAGATTTCTCCCTGGCTTTGTAAGGTTTGAGAGTTTGAGGGTGGGTTTTGGGGTGGTTTGTGTGGGTTTAGGGGTGGGGTTTTTTTGTGGTTTTCTTAAGATGAAGGGTTAAATTTGGGTTGGTTTAGGGGGATTCTCACCCTTGGATAAGGAAGTAAGTGCTTGATTCCTGTCTGTGGGGCACGTGGGGGGATGTGGGGGGATGTGGTTGTGGGTTGGAGCACGTGGTTATGATGTAGGGGACTTGGTTATGGTGTGGGGCACTTGGCTGTGGGGCAGGCAGGGCACTTGGCTGTGGGGTAGGACACATTATCATGCAGGACATCATTATGACTCCAAGCTGAGTGGTGTGGTTGATGCAGTAGGAGGAAAGAAAGCCATCCAGAGGGATCTTGAAAGGCTGGGAAGGTGGCCTGGACACAAGTCCTTACCCTGCCCTGGTGCCTGATGTGTAATTTTAACCTTTTTCCCTGCACTGACTCATTTTCCTCCCTCTCCCAAATGCTGTCTCAGGTCTCAGGCTCCTGTGGATGAACTGACCTCAGCATTGGGCTCCAGCCCCCCTGCAAAAACACCCCACACCTCCCAGAAAAGCAAAAGGACAAGAGAGCTCTGCAAGCGCTCCAGGGATCAGATGATCATTGTAAGGATCCCCTCAGGGGGTGTGTGGGATCCTTCTGGGTGGTTTGGTGGTGAGGAATCATAGTCATAGGCGTTGGGACAGCCCCCCAGAGCCCCTGGGATCCAACCCCCTGCCCAAGCAGGGTCCCTAGGACAGGGGCTGGAATCTCTCCAGACAAGGAGACTCCACACCCCCTGGGCAGCCTGTCCCAGGGCTCCCTCACCCTCACAGGGAAGAAGTTCTTCCCCACATTGGGGGGAACTCCCTGGGCTCCAGCTTGAGCCCATCGCCCCTTGTCCTGTCCCCACAGACACTGAGCAGAGGCTGCCCATGGCCCCCTGGGTCCCACCCTTCAGCTCTTGATCCCCAGTGATCAGATCCCCTCTGGGGCTTCTTCTCTCCAGGCTGAACAGCCCCAGCTCCCTCAGCCTTTCCTCCCAGGGGAGATGCTCCAGGCCCTTCAGCATCTCTGTCCCTCCTCTGGACTCTCTCCAGGAGATCCCTGGCTGGTTGATCCCAGGGAGCCCAGGAAACAAGATGATGATGATTGTGGATGAGTGTTGAGGAGATTTAATGGCCTCAAGTTGGAGCACAGGGAGTTCCCCCCAATGTGGAGAAGAACTTCTTCCCAGTGAGGGTGAGGGAGCCCTGGGACAGGCTGCCCAGGGGGTGTGGAGTCTCCTTCTCTGGAGAGTTTCAAACCCCTCTGGACACTCAGGTGCCCAGGAAGGCCAAGGGCATCCTGGCTTGTGTCAGAGCCAGCGTGGCCACAGGGCCAGGGCAGGGCTTGTGCCCCTGGGCTGGGCACTGGGGAGGCTGCAGCTCCAGTGCTGGGTCCAGTTCTGGGCTCCTCAGCATCAGAAGGACAGGGAGGTCCTGGAGCGAGTGCAGAGAAGGGCAACCAGGCTGGGGAAGGGGTTAAGGTTCCTTCTGTCCCAGGGACCCTGCTTTGGCAGGGGGGTTGAACCAGATCATCTCTGGAGATCCCTTCTAACCCCTCTGATCCCTGTGATTCTGTTGTTTCTCCCTAGGATGCTGGTCAGAAACATTTTGGGGCTATAGTCTGCAAGTCCTGTGGGATGATCTACTCAGCTGCCAGCCCAGAGGACGAAGCTCAGCACATCCAGCACCACGAGAGGTTCCTTGAGGCACTCAGATACGTGGTAAGGCCGTGGCTGTGCTCACAGCTCTGCTGCAGGACACAGGGAAGGGGTGGGGGGAAGTGCTGTGTGACATCCAGGTGTGGGTAACAGCTGCCTGCAGATGTTTTGTCACCTGGAGAGGAGGCTGAAAGGGCTGAGCTGGGCAGCTCCCAGCAAGCACCTTCCTCAGTTTGATAAACAGGACTTGAGTTCAAGTCCTGGAAGCTGAAGTGGGTCAGATTGTGCCTTCCTCTGCTGGAGTCTCCAGGGAACTGCTTCCTCTCCCTGGTGCTGGACCCCCTCCTCTCTCTGGTGCTGGACCCCCCTCTCCCCCCTGTGCTGGACCCCCCTCTCCCCCCTCTGCTAGACCCCACTCTCCCCCCTCTGCTAGACCCCCCTCTCCCCCCTCTGCTAGACCCCCTTTCCCTCCCCCCTGCTAGACCCCCTTTCCCTCCCCCCTGCTAGACCCCCTTTCCCTCCCCCCTAGACCCCCTCTCTCCCCTGCTAGACTCGTTTGCCCAAGTTTGGGGTGTTGTTTTTGTCCCCCTCTGGCAGGGCTGGAAGAAAGAACGGGTTGTGGCAGAGTTCTGGGATGGGAAGATGGTGTTGATTCTGCCCTCTGACCCAAAGTACGCTGTCAAGAAGGTAGGGCTGTGTCTGTGTGTTTGCTCTGAGATCTTGTGTAGGCACAGGCTTATTTTGGGGGACAAACCCCCTTTTTGGGAGGTTTCCTGCCAGAGTCAGAGAACACAGAGAGGGACAGGGAGGGGATTGTCCCTCTCTGCTCTGCCCTCCCCAGCTGGAGTCCTGTGGCCAGAGCTGGGGCCCAACACAAGGAAGATGTGGGGCTGGTGGAGAGGGGTCAGAGGAGCCCCGGGGATGCTCAGAGGGCTGGAGCAGCTCCCCATGGAGAGAGGCTGAGGGAGCTGGGCTGGGTCAGCCTGGAGAAGAGAAGGCTGTGGGGGGACCTCCCTGCAGCCTCCCCGTCCCTGAAGGGACCCCAGGAACAGGAGGGGACTGGGCTTGTTAAAGGGCAGAGACTGGCAGGACAAGGGGCTGGAGTGAAGCTGGAGGAGGGAAGGGGGAGAGGAGAGACTGGGGGGAAGTTCTGTGCAGAGAGAGTGGTGAGGGGCTGGAAGGGGCTGCCCAGAGAGGGGGTGGGTGCCCCATCCCTGGGGGTGTCCAAGGCCAGGTTGTCTGGGGCCCTGGGCACCCTTGTGTAGCTCCAGCCCTGGAGGTTGGTGTCCCTGCCTGTGGCAGGGGGTTGGGGCTCTGGGACCCTTGGGGTCCCTCCCAGCCCAGCCCAGCCTGTGATTCCATAATTCCATGATAACACACGTGTCTCTTCCTCACCCACCCCTCTGGTTTTCTTTTCTTAGGCAGAAGACGTGCAGGAGATCGTGGACAATGAGCTGGGATTCAAACAAGTTCCCTTGAGCTGCCCAGCCAAGACTAAAATCTATTTATTTGTGTCCAATGAGAAGATGATTGTTGGGTGCTTAGTGGCTGAGTCAATTAAGCAGGTGGGTGTTATTAATTGTAGGAGAATAATGGAGCCTGTCTGTAGGAAATCAGGGCTTTGGATGGGGTGGGTGGGGAAGAAAACTAAGGAAATAAAGAAATGAAAAGCCCACCAACAGAAGAATTTATAAAACAGGGAGACTGAGGCAGGGCTGGTGCTTGTCTCAGGTGGGCAGGGGGTAGCTGAGTTTGCTGGCTGGTCCTGCAGCCTGCTTCCATCTGACTCTGGGGTGGGAGCTGCTTTATATCTTGAGAGGCAGCAGAAGGCAAGGCTGGGAGTGTGGGGCTGTGCATCACAGAATCACCAGGCTGGAAAAGACCTTTAACATCATCAAGTCCAACCATTCCCATCCTGAGCTAAACCAGATCTCTCAGCACCTCATCTCCCCCCTGTTCAACACCCCCAGGGCTGGGGACTCAGCCCCCTCCCTGGGCAGCCTGTGCCACAGCCCCACAACTCTGCCAGGGAAGAACTTTGCCCTCCCAGCTGAGCTGACCCTGCCCTGGGGCAGCTTGAGCCCATTGCCCCTTGGCCCAGCTCCTGGCCCCTGGCTGCAGAGACCATCGCCCACCTCTCTGCACCCTCCTGGCAGGGCAGGGGAGGTGGGGAGAAGGGCTCCCCTCAGCCTCCTCTGCTCCAGGCTCAACACCCCCAGCTCCCTCAGCTGCTCCTCAGAGGATTTGCCCCCCAGCTCTCCTGGCAGGAGTGGTTTCATCCCTCTGCTCATCCCTGCAGGCTTTCAGGGTGCTGTGTGACCCGGGCACCCTGCCATCCCCCAGCCAGGACCCCCTGCAGCAGCACCGGGCTTGGTGCTGCTCCACGGAGCCCCAACCCGCCGTCTGCGGCGTCAGCAGGATCTGGGTGTTCGGCCCCCGGCGCAGGAACGGCATCGCCCGGCGCATGGTGGACGTGGTGAGGTATGGAGAGGGCACTGAGGGGCTGGGGGGTTAGCCCTGGGGGTTGCTGTGTCTTCAACCAGCCTGAAATCCTCACACCAGAGTGGAAAGATGTCCAGCAGACTGATAGTCACAGTCACAGGGGTTGGGAGGGCCCCCCAGAGCCCCTGGGGTCCCACCCCCTGCCCAAGCAGGGTCCCCAGGACAGGGGCTGGAATCTCTCCAGAGAAGGAGACTCCACACCCCCTGGGCAGCCTGTCCCAGGGCTCCCTCACCCTCACTGGCAAGAAGTTCTTCCCCACATTGGGGGGAACTCCCTGGGCTCCAACTTGAGCCCATCGCCCCTTGTCCTGTCCCCACAGACACTGAGCAGAGGCTGCCCATGGCCCCCTGGGTCCCACCCTTCAGCTCTTGATCCCCAGTGATCAGATCCCCTCTCAGGCTCTTCTCTCCAGGCTGAACAGCCCCAGCTCCCTCAGCCTTTCCTCACAGGGGAGATGCTCCAGGCCCTTCAGCATCTCTGTCCCTCCTCTGGACTCTCTCCAGGAGATCCCTGGCTGGTTGATCCCAGGGAGCCCAGCCCTGGACACAACACTCCAGCTGGGGCCTGGCCAGGGCAGAGCAGAGGGGGAGGATCCCCTCCTGTCACCTGCTGCCCACACTCCTCCTGATGCCCCCAGGATCCCATTGTCTCAGCCCCAGGGCACACTGCTGGCTCATGGGGGTGTTGGAGCTTTGGGATCCTTGGGATCCCTCCCAACCCAGACCAGTCTGGGATTCTGTGATCTTTACCCAAAACCTCTGGTTCTCCATCCAAAACTCTGCTTGGGATTTTTCTACCCATGTTTTGGTTGTGTATGAACCTTCTCCCTAATTTTAAACCAGTTCCTGATTAGACTGGGATCTGAGAGAACAAGCTGGACTTAGAGAAGGGATCTTCTCAGCATTGAAAGGACAATGATGGAAGAAACTCCTGTCACAGGGCTCACTCCTCTCTCTTTTCAGGAGCACCTTCATGTATGGCTGCATCCTGAGCACCCAGGAAATCGCCTTCTCTGACCCAACCCCAGCTGGGAAGCTGTTTGCATCAGAGTACTGCCAGACCCCAAACTTCCTTGTCTACAACTTCATCTCTCACAACTGATTCCAGCTTGAGGAGTCCACCTTTGAGGAGGTCTGTTGGGAGACCTTTGAGGGTGTCTGTTGGGAGACCTTTGAGGGTGTCTGTTGGGAGACCTTTGAGGGTGTCTGTTGGGAGACCTTTGAGGGGGTCTGTTGGGAGACCTTTGAGGTCTGTTGGGAGACCTTTGAGGTCTGTTGGGACCTTCTTCAGGTGGTTTGTCTGCTGAAGGAGTAACTCTGGAGGGGTGTTGCCCTGCTTTGCCTGCTGAGCCCTTGTTCTTCCTCCCCTTGGGAGCTGAGCTGGGGGAGAACGTGTCACTTTGTGTACAGTTTGGGGGGGGGGTTGTGTGTTTATAGGATGTAGAACCCTTGTTTGGAGTTGGGATGAGTTTGTTCCTTCAGAAATGAGTCCTTCTAATTATATTGCAATTAATATAATTTCTTTAAGAGGCTTAATTAATATAAAGATGGCTGCTTGCTGGTTCCCCCCACCCACCCCTTGATGTGGGGGGGGACGTTACTCTGAGCTTTCTACTGGGGTACAAGCCTTAGTACAGCCAGTTGTTAAATTTATGCACAGAGTATGGGATGTCCTGTGGCAGGATTGAGCCTTGGTGGGTCAGATCTGCTGTTGGGCTGCAGGAGAACCTGTCACAGGGGCTGTTTGCTCAATAAACCATGTGAAATGCTGCTGCTTGAGTGTGTTTCTGTGTGGAGAGGAGAGGGGAAACCTTTCCAGTGCTCTCCTGAGTGGTGAAGGACACAGGAGGTGAGGCTGCAGCTCCAGTGCTGGGTCCAGTTCTGGGCTCCTCAGCATCAGAAGGACAGGGAGGTCCTGGAGCGAGTGCAGAGAAGGGCAACCAGGCTGGGGAAGGGGCTGGAGGGCAAATCCTCTGAGGAGCAGCTGAGGGAGCTGGGGGTGTTGAGCCTGGAGCAGAGGAGGCTGAGGGGAGCCCTTCTCCCCACCTGCCCTGCCCTGCCAGGAGGGTGCAGAGAGGTGGGCGATGGTCTCTGCAGCCAGGGGCCAGGAGCTGGGCCAAGGGGCAATGGGCTCAAGCTGCCCCAGGGCAGGGTCAGCTCAGCTGGGAGGGCAAAGTTCTTCCCTGGCAGAGTTGTGGGGCTGTGGCACAGGCTGCCCAGGGAGGGGGCTGAGTCCCCAGCCCTGGGGGGGTTTAACAGGGGGGAGATGAGGTGCTGAGAGCTCTGGGGCAGCACAGGACAGGGATGGGTGGGCTCCAGGAGCTTAAAGGGCTTTTCCAGCCCTGGGGATTCCATGAAGATCAAGGAGGGGGAGCAGGACAAGCTTGTGTTACAGCCTCAGTGGTGGGAATGTCCCTCCTCAGCAGAGCTGCTGGTAAATCCCTCAGAGTGGGGCTTTTTCTTGCTCTCTTTTCCCTTGTTATTCCTTCAACAAGTGGTCAGGAATCTCCCTTGAGCTTGCAGCTGCTGTTCCCACCCCCTTTGGGAACACAAATACTTCACCCAAGAGCCCTCAACTCCCTGGCAGGGACACACAAACCCCCTCCTGAGGGGTAGAAAAGCACCACTTCCACACCCAGGGTAAGCAAACCAGTGACTTTTAACACCTCAGTCCCATTGTTAACACAAACACCAAGGAGAAGGGGGGTGCTGAGGCAGCTGGGCCCCCCTGCCCATGTTCCCCCTGAGCTCTGAGGGGCTCTAGGTGTGGGCCAGGCTGCCCTCCAAGGCCTCCACGATGCAGGCAGCTGAGGGACGCTTCTTGGGCTCCTCACTGGTGCAGACAGAGAAGAGGTCGATCATGTACTGGTAGGACTGGTCCAGCTCCTCCATGTTGAGGGCTGGGCGGGTGCCCAGGGCTGCGTAATAGGCTTCCTCATCAAAGCAGTCTTCATCAAAAGACTCCTCTGGGGGAGGAGCACGGGCTGGTTTAGGTTGGAAGGGACCTCAGGGGACCCCCCAGCCCAGCCCAGTGCCCCCCCAGCCCCATCCAACCCAGCCTTGAGCCCTGCCAGGGACCCCAGGGCAGCCCCAGCTTCTCTGGGCACCCTGTGCCAGGGCTCCCCCCTCCCCAGGAAGGATTTCTGCCTCCCAGCCCCTCTCCATCCCCCTCCTGCAGCTGGAGGCTGTTCCCCTGGGCCTGGCCCTCCCTGCCCTGGGCAGCAGCCAGGACCTTCAGGGTCTTTTCCAACCCCAATGATCCCATGGTTCCATCCCAAATCCCCCCCCTGAGCACACAGGACCCTCCCCAAAGTCACTCAAACTGCTTTCTCAGAGGTGAAGGGGGCACCCAGTGGCCTGGAGCACCCTGAGCCCATCCTCCTTCCCTCAGCTCCCCCCTTCCCCAAGCTTCAGCTGCCCCCCAAATTTAGGTACCACCCCCAGCACAACACAACCTTCCCCTGTCCCACCATTTATTGGTGGCATCCAAGCACCATCCACCCCCCAACCCCAGCTCTGAAAGCTCCTCCACTGCTGTGACCCAGAGGAGCTTCCCAGGAGCACAACTACTCAGCAGCAAGACCCAGGAACCAACCTTCATCCTCAGTGTCCTCGCAGAGGTTGAGGTGGGGTATGGAGAGGGTCATCATTTCCCAGAGAGTCAGCCCAAAAGCGAAGATGTCAGCCTTGTCTGTGATGACCCCACCATCCTCCAGAGCCTCCTTGGGCTTCCAGGGCTCCGTGCCCACGTAGTACATGTCTGGTTCACTCACTGGAAGGGAAACAACCCCAAAACCACAGGGATGGGGGTGGCTGCTGGGACCTGGGGACACTCAGGCACGGGCAGTGCTCGCCCCACAGCAGGGGTTTAGGCTCTCAGGTGTGCTGCACCCCCCCAGGGCAGGCTGCTTGGGGGGGGCTGAGCTGGTAACCCCACCAGAAGACACCCCCTGCACTCCAAAAGTGGGGGGTTACCTGTGTTTTAACTGGTTTTTAGCCCTCTTGGTCACCCCCTGAGGAAGCAGGACTGGGGTGACAGCACCCACAGGACACCCCTCCCCAGACATGGGGACAAAGCCCACCCACCCCCTTGTCACTCTCCATCACTTGGGTGCCTCCTACCAGCCCACCCACCCTCCAGTTCCCTTCCCTCCAGCCCAAACCAAGCTCTTCCCCCCTCCTCCTTCATTCAGCTCGATGCCTCCTGCATCCCAGTCACCCTGGGCAGAGCTGAAGCCACCAGCTCCCAGCCTGACCAGGGAAGCACCAGCTCCCACTCCATCCTGGCTGCCAAGAGGAGGGGGCTGAGCTTCCCCCCACCCTCAAAAACCTCTCCCTGAGCTGTCAGCACAGCTCAGCTCTTCCAGAAACTTCTCTCTTGCAGAGCTGATCTTCAGAGCCCAGCCTGTGACCAGCAGCCAGCACCAGTATCCTGCTGGAGGTGGGTGCTCATCATCTCCTCAAGACCTCAGGGAGGCACAAAGCTGGGTGGAGGGGGCTCAGTCCTCTCAAACCAGCCCTGGATCTGAGTCTCCAACCACCCTCCTCTCCAGGAGGATCCACTGGGGTGCTGCTTCCAGCCCTCCCACCCCTTATTAACAGGGAACAGCGATTAATTAACCCCTAAGAGAGCAGCTTGATGAGTTACAAGGCTGTTGTGGGCCCAAGTGCTGCTTCAAGCAGCCTTGTAATTAACCCAAGCTCGTTTGGCAGCCAAGCCACAAGGCCATTAGACATCTGCTTCTCACTGGGGTGAAGCCTTTAACACTTGGACCCTCCTTCCTTCCAGGGCTACAAGGAGGAGTCGTTTATTTAACTCTCCTGGCAAGAGAAACTCCTCAAGGACCTGATCTGGAGTGGTTCAAGTACAACCACCCAGCAGAACCAAGTCCCAGCTCTGGGAAACTAACAGAGCTGGAGATGCCAATCACCCAGGTAGGATGGAAACCACCCCCTGGCCCTTCCCTCTGAGGATACAGGAGGGTGAGGGGGGCTCACTGCACTCCCAGAGCCAAACTTGGGTGGTCACCATCATGGAATCCCAGCCTGGGCTGGGTTGGGAGGGACCCCAAGGGTTCCAGAGCTCCAGCCCCCTGCCACAGGCAGGGACACCAACCTCCAGGCCTGGAGCTACACAAGGGTGCCCAGGGCCCCAGCCAACCTGGCCTGGAACACCCCCAGGGACGGGGCACCCACCCCCTCTCTGGGCAGCCCCTTCCAGCCCCTCCCCACTCTC
>NC_140087.1:121749195-121798628 GCF_964237585.1 Gallinula chloropus
CAATCAGGAGATGTTAATGAGCCCTTTAATCTGGAGCTGGGGTCTGCAGCACAGGGTGAGCTGGGGGGGGGCTCAGTGAGGTGGGACAGGAGCTGCCTGGGGTACCTTGAGAGCTGGAGGAGGGAAGGGGAGAGGAGAGACTGGGGGGAAGTTCTGTGCAGAGAGAGTGGTGAGGGGCTGGAAGGGGCTGCCCAGAGAGGGGGTGGGTGCCCCGTCCCTGGGGGTGTTCAAGGCCAGGTTGGCTGGGGCCCTGGGCACCCTTGTGTAGCTCCAGGCCTGGAGGTTGGTGTCCCTGCCTGTGGGATCAACCAGCCAGGGATCTCCTGGAGAGAGTCCAGAGGAGGGACAGAGATGCTGAAGGGGCTGGAGCATCTCCCCTGGGAGGAAAGGCTGAGGGAGCTGGGGCTGTTCAGCCTGCAGAGAAGAGCCTGAGAGGGGATCTGATCCCTGGGGATCAAGAGCTGAAGGGTGGGACCCAGGGGCCATGGGCAGCCTCTGCTCAGTGTCTGTGGGGACAGGACAAGGGGCGATGGGCTCAAGTTGGAGCCCAGGGAGTTCCCCCCCAGTGTGGGGAAGAACTTCTTGCCAGTGAGGGTGAGGGAGCCCTGGGACAGGCTGCCCAGGGGGTGTGGAGTCTCCTTCTCTGGAGAGATTCCAGCCCCTGTCCTAGGGACCCTGCTTGGGCAGGGGGTGGGACCCCAGGGGCTCTGGGGGGCCCTACCAACCCCTGTGACTCTGTGTATGGGGACTGATGTCCCCAGCCCTGCTCCATCCCCAGCACCCAGCACCAAGCTGCTCACAAGGTGCACAGGGCTCCAAAATTCAGGCAGCACCCCCATTCCCTGCCCCAGGGTACACCCCCACCTGACCCCAGCCCCTTCTGCTGCTGGGGGAAACCTCCTGGTCTCAGCTGCCCTTCCACAGGGGAGGCAGAGGAGGGTGTGAGAGTAGCAGGATGAAGCCCAGAGCTGCTCCTCTGGGAAGATGGACCTGGGTGAGATCCCTGTGTGGTCCTCACCTGGCTGAGTCACCTTCTGTCAGGGAGGGCTGGCTGGGGGTTGACAGGGCTCCTGGCAGGGGGTTGGCAGGGCTCCTGCCAGCTCTTACATCTCTGGTGAGGATGGGAGCCAGCAGTGCTCTGCTTGGCCTCTCAGCCTTGTACCCTCCCCTGGCAGCACCCATGCCCAGCCCCTCGCTGCCCTTCCCAGCTGAGGATACTGGGTTATAGGGGTACCAGGCCCTGGGCAGGAGCATCCTTCCAGGGATGGTCCTCACTGCAAAGGGGAAGGGGCACCAGAGTGATGATCTCAGTAGGGACAAGCAGGGCTGTGGCATTGTCCCTGCCTGCAGTGCTGCCAGCTCCTGCTCAGCTCTGTCCTGCTGCCAGGTGTCACACCAGGACAGTCTGGCAGGGTGTCCTGCCCCTCTGAACCCACCCTGCCTTGCTGGGGTGGGGGGGACAGGCATCACCCCCTCCCCAGATGAGCCGCAGGGTCTGTCCCTGGGTCCCTGCCAAGGGGATGGGGACTTGAGGGGTTGGGGGCTCAAGGGGATGGGGACTCAAGGGGATGGGGACTCGAGGGGATGGGGACTCAAGGGGATGGGGGCTCAAGGGGATGGAGACTTGAGGGGATGGGGGCTCAAGGGGATGGGGACTCAAGGGGATGGAGACTTGAGGGGATGGGGGCTCAAGGGGATGGGGACTCAAGGGGATGGGGACTTGAGGAGATGGGGACTTGAGGAGATGGGGACTTGAGAGGATGGGGACTCAATGGTTTGGAGACTCAAGGGGATGGGGACTTGAGGGAATGGGGACTCGAGGGGATGGGGACTCAAGGGGATGGGGACTAGATGGTTTCAGGACTCAAGGGGATGGGGACTCGAGGGGATGGGGACTCAAGGGGATGGGGACTTGAGGGAATGGGGACTCGAGGGGATGGGGACTCGAGGGGATGGGGACTCAGGGGGATGGGGACTCGAGGGGATGGGGACTCAAGGGGATGGGGACTCAAGGGGATGGGGACTCAGGGGGATGGGGACTCAAGGGGATTGTGTCTCAAGGGGATGGGGACTCAAGGGGATGGGGACTCGAGGGGATGGGGACTCGAGGGGATGGGGACTCAGGGGGATGGGGACTCGAGGGGATGGGGACTCAAGGGGTTGGGGACTCAAGGGGATGGGGACTAGATGGTTTCAGGACTCAAGGGGATGGGGACTCAAGGGGATGGGGGCTCAAGGGGATGGGGACTCGAGGGGATGGGGACTCGAGGGGATGGGGACTCGAGGGGATGGGGACTCAAGGGGATTGTGGCTCAAGGGAATGGGGACTCGAGGGGATGGGGATTTGGGGGATGGGGGCTCAAGGGGATGGGGACTCAAGGGGATGGGGACTTGAGCAGATGTGGCTGGAGCAGAGTGGTTCAGCTGAGGATACCTTGGCCAGGCCACCGCAGTCCCTGGAGGGCTGCGTCCTCCCTGCCACCAGCTCTGCCTCCCTCCCTCCCTCAAGCTCTTACCCATCACCACCCCAACCCCACCAGCTTGCCTTATTTAAAGCCCAAGTCTCCCTCTCTTCTTTTTCCCTGCCAGGAATCCTTCTTTCCTCAGGACGAAGGGGCTGCCATCCATCAGCACAGGCACCAGGTACATCATGCTCCCAGCCCCAGCAGATGCCAGCACCAGGACAAAGCCAGGGCCAGCAATTTGCTATTCCATGCTGCAGCAGGGCTGCTTAATACCTGCCACACCACGGGCTCAGGATGCTGTAGCTGTGCCTGATGAATTATTTATTCCCTGCCCCAGGTTTTTCTTCCCCCATCCAAACCCCCCCTCTTCCCCCCAGCAGGAGCAGGGCTTTGGGGGAGAAAGGGTGCTGGCAGATGGCAAGCAGAAAATACCCAAAATAAAACCAAGCATGGGACATGCTGGGGTTTTAAACACAGGTCCCAAGTGGATCTTGCTGGGGGACTTTCATGCAGTGCTGGGGACTGTGAGGAAAAGAGCAAACCTCTTCAGGATGTGGGTGATGCAGCCTTGTGACCGCTGCTGCCTCCTGGTCCTCTGCCCTCAGCATCCTTGCAGGGGCAGAGCCTCTGTCCCCTTGTCCCCAGCACTCAACCATCCCCATCCCAACGTGACAGCCCTTTGGTTAGCAGGGAAAAAAGAAAAAAACCCTGTGCCCAGCCTTAAGACATCATCAGCAGGCCCTGAGGAAGCAAGACATGGGCTGTGCCTGCTCCAGCACTGCCTGGGACTGCTTCTGCTCCTGGGGTGAGCTGGGGATCCTGCAGGCAAGAAAGGATGCTCAGTGGTGCCGTTAGGGATTGAGTCATCAGGCAGGCAGACAGGGGGGTCCAAGCCCGTTGTCTGGGCAACGGGGATCCTGGTGTTCTCTCCACTTCAGCTGCTTTTCCTTTCCCTTTTCTCTTCTGCACCATCAGTGATTTGTGAATGGAGCCGCCTGGGATCCCAGGGGCTGGGGATGATGACAGCATCGCCTCCCACACAAGAGGAGTCCTCTGACAAACAGTCTGCAGGCCTGGGGATCTTCCAGTCTGCCCACTCCTTTAGTCAGTTAGTCAAACTGGGAAATTCCAGGTCGAATTCACAGCTGCTCTAAGGGAGGGTGGGCTGGGCTGGAGCAGCCACGGAGAGAGGCTGAGGGAGCTGGGCTGGGTCAGCCTGGAGAAGAGAAGGCTGTGGGGGGACCTCACTGCAGCCTCCCCGTCCCTGAAGGGACCCCAGGAACAGGAGGGGAATGGGCTTGTTAAAGGGCAGAGCCTGGCAGGACAAGGGGCTGGAGTGAAGCTGGAGGAGGGAAGGGGGAGAGGAGAGACTGGGGGGAAGTTCTGTGCAGAGAGAGTGGTGAGGGGCTGGAAGGGGCTGCCCAGAGAGGGGGTGGGTGCCCCGTCCCTGGGGGTGTTCCAGGCCAGGTTGGCTGGGGCCCTGGGCACCCTTGTGTAGCTCCAGGCCTGGAGGTTGGTGTCCCTGCCTGTGGCAGGGGGTTGGAGCTCTGGGACCCTTGGGGTCCCTCCCAGCCCAGACCAGGCTGGGATTCCATGAAGGCTGCACTAGGTTTTGTGTCCTTGAAGGTTCAGCTTTGAGGTGGAGCATCAATTCAAGAGAGGCCAGGGATGCCTGTTTGTCTCAAAACCACCTCACAGACCTGCCTGGAAATAAGACCTTTGCACAGAGGATCCATGGGGATGCTCAGGGGGCTGGAGCAGCTCCCCATGGAGAGAGGCTGAGGGAGCTGGGCTGGGTCAGCCTGGAGAAGAGAAGGCTGTGGGGGGACCTCACTGCAGCCTTCCCCTCTACCTTTCTCTGGTGGCTTGTGGTGGGGCTGTGTCTGATGCTGGGCTGTCCACTCACATCCCAGAGGAGAGGCTGGCTTCTCACTGGGATCCTTGGAGGGTGCAGTCCTGCACTGGGGCTCTCCTTGGTAAGGTCCCCTTCAAAAAGCTGCTCTCCATGACCCCACAGGAGCCAGCGTGGCCACAATGCCCCAGGGAGCCAACACTGCAGCTGGAGATGCTGTAAATCAGGGGGAGGAGGATTTAGCTGTCACCATGATGGGGTGTAGAGGGTATTTTTAGCAGCTCTGCTCTGCAGGCTTGTGGTGGCATTGCCCAGGATGCTTGTGCCACGCTCACACCTCCCCAGGCACAGGGGGATTTGAGGCTGGCTGCATCCTAAAGTATCACACAGGGCCAGGGCAGGGATTGTGCCCCTGGGCTGGGCACTGGGGAGGCTGCAGCTCCAGTGCTGGGTCCAGTTCTGGGCTCCTCAGCATCAGAAGGACAGGGAGGTCCTGGAGCGAGTGCAGAGAAGGGCAACCAGGCTGGGGAAGGGGCTGGAGGGCAAATCCTCTGAGGAGCAGCTGAGGGAGCTGGGGGTGTTGAGCCTGGAGAAGAGGAGGCTGAGGGGAGCCCTTCTCCCCACCTGCCCTGCCCTGCCAGGAGGGTGCAGAGAGGTGGGCGATGGTCTCTGCAGCCAGGGGCCAGGAGCTGGGCCAAGGGGCAATGGGCTCAAGCTGCCCCAGGGCAGGGTCAGCTCAGCTGGGAGGGCAAAGTTCTTCCCTGGCAGAGTTGTGGGGCTGTGGCACAGGCTGCCCAGGGAGGGGGCTGAGTCCCCAGCCCTGGGGGTGTTGAACAGGGGGGAGATGAGGTGCTGAGGGAGCTGGTTTAGCTCAGGGTGGGATTGGTTGGACTGGATGATCTCAAAGGTCTTTTCCAACCTGGTGACTCTTTGATCTGTGGTTCTGGGATGGGAACAAGGGCACTGGGAATGTTGCCATTTGTGTTCCCAACGCTGTCATCGACTGCACAAGTCTGGAATAGGTGGAGAACATCAGTCCCCCCCCCCTCCTCCCCTGACCACAACCGGGCTCTGAGCGCCTTGGAAATGGAAAGCATCAATATTTGATGGCTCCTGTCAGCTGTTCTGCTCTCAAGGTGAAGGAGAACAGACTCCTCTGTCTGCCCTGCCCTGGGATGTCTCAAGAGGGACCAGCTCCCTGCCCCTGCACGCCAGAAGCCCCTCCCCACAGAAAACAGCACCTCATACAGAGGAGCCACCTCCCTCATCCATCCATCCATCCATCCATCCATCCATCCATCCATCCATCCATCCCTCATCCCTCATCCCTCATCCCTCATCCCTCATCCCTCATCCCTCATCCCTCCCTCCCTCCCTCCATCCCTCCCTCCATCCATCCATCCATCCATCCATCCATCCATCCCTCCATCCATCCCTCCATCCCTCCATCCATCCCTCCATCCATCCATCCATCCATCCATCCATCCATCCATCCATCCATCCATCCCTCCATCCATCCATCCATCCATCCATCCATCCATCCATCCATCCATCCATCCCTCCATCCAGGGGAGGGGAGGATGCAGCAGGGGGGGCTCTGATGAGGTGCAGGACCACCAGCCCAGCCTCAAACCTCTCCCTGCTGCCCCGTGGGCGTGGGGCACGAGGCGAGAGCCGCCGTGGGCAGCCTTGGTGACCATCCCAGGGGGTGGGACGGGGAAAACCCCCTCTGGTATCTGCCTCTGATGGCAAATAGTTTGGCCTAAATTGGACATGGGGTTTGCAGGAGGAGAGGAGCGTGCCGCTGCCTCCCGCTGCCATTTGGGCACAAACCAGGGCTTTTTTGGGCATTAGGTTGTTCCCCTTAAAATAGCTGCTTGGAGCGGGTCCTCCAGAGCCCTTTTCATCGAAACAATGAAGGAGGAAAGAGAGGGGAGGCAATTAAGGGGGGTTGAAAGGCCGCTGGTGCCTGGCCAGGGTTGTCAGCCTGTGGCAGGGGAGGGGCTTTGGGGCTTCAGCCGGTGCCTGGCTGGGGAGGATGGTGATGGGCATCATCCTGGTGGGGATGTTCCTTCTCCCAGCCAAAGCCCAGCCCAGCCCTGAGCATCCAAAGGCTGGTCAGGTGTTGTTTCCATCCTCCAAATGTGCCTTTTGAGCCCCAAAAGTGCTTCTGGAGGAGTCATGGGAGGATGGGGGATGCCGCCTCTGCCTTCTCATCCTTAACGAGCTGGGAGGGAGCTGCCTGTGTGTGCTGTGATGATCTGCAGGGCTCAGGAGCTGGCAGCAGCACAGGCAGGGCTGTGTCAGGCAGCGCAGGGCCAGGACAGCAGGAGCTGCACAGGGCAGAGCTGCACAGAGGATGGGGCAAGCAGGAGGAGGAGGATGGGGTGAACAGAAGGAGGAGGATGGAGCAAACAGGAGGAGGAGGATGGGGTGAACAGAAGGAGGAGGATGGAGCAAACAGGAGGAGGAGGATGGGGTGAACAGAAGGAGGAGGATGGGGTGAACAGAAGGAGGAGGATGGAGCAAACAGAAGGAGGAGGATGGAGCAAACAGGAGGATGATGGTGCAAACAGAAAGAGGATGATGGTAGAAACAGAAGAGGATGATAGGGCAAACAGAAGGAGGATCATGGGGCAAACAGAAGGAGGATGATGGAGCAAACAGAAGGAGGATGATGGAGCAAATAGAAGGAGGATGATGGGGTGAACAGAAGGATGATGGGGCAAACAGGAGGAGGATGATGGAGCAAACAGAAGGAGGATGATGGAGCAAACAGAAGGATGATGGAGCAAACAGGAGGAGGATGATGGAGTGAACAGAAGGATGATGGAGCAAACAGGAGGAGGATGATGGAGTGAACAGAAGGATGATGGAGCAAACAGAAGGAGGATGATGGGGTGAACAGAAGGATGATGGAGCAAACAGAAGGAGGATGATGGGGTGAACAGAAGGATGATGGAGCAAACAGAAGGAGGATGATGGAGTGAACAGAAGGATGATGGAGCAAACAGAAAGAGGATGATGGTAGAAACAGAAGAGGATGATAGGGCAAACAGAAGGATGATGGAGCAAACAGAAGGAGGATGATGGGGCAAACAAAAGGAGGATGATGGAGCAAATAGAAGGAGGATGATGGAGCAAACTGAGGAGGCAAGCCTTTGGGAAGAGATGAAGAAGCCACTGTGGCAGCTACTGGTGCCAGACAGGGGCTCCCCTGCCTCTTTGGGGGGACCCTATGGGGGCCAGACCGGCCTTGAAGGAGTCGGGGGAGGCTGGGAGGGTGGCAAGGTCTCCTGCAGCCTCAGTGGGGCAAGGCTGGCCAGCCCCAGCCCCACGTGGCTTTCCCATGTTCCCTGCAAGGTTTTCCATGGGGCTGAAACCTGCTCTGGGTAAGAGAATAGTTAATGTGTAAATTGTCTTCAGAGCAAGATGTGTCTGCAGGACCCTGGAGCAGAGAAAAGGAGCACAGAGCTCTCATGGATGCTGCTTTCGCTTGGTCCCTTCCTTGTCTGCAGCCCCAAGACCCACTCAAGACCCCTCTCCCTGCCCAGCACTCAGCACCGATGCTCGTGAGGGTCCAGGAGATGCATCACCTGCAGGAACAGGTGTGTTATCTGCAGGGATGGATGAGACCAACCGTCCCTGTCCTGTGCTGCCCCAGATCTCTCAGCACCTCATCTCCCCCCTGTTCAACACCCCCAGGGCTGGGGACTCAGCCCCCTCCCTGGGCAGCCTGTGCCACAGCCCCACAACTCTGCCAGGGAAGAACTTTGCCCTCCCAGCTGAGCTGACCCTGCCCTGGGGCAGCTTGAGCCCATTGCCCCTTGGCCCAGCTCCTGGCCCCTGGCTGCAGAGACCATCGCCCACCTCTCTGCACCCTCCTGGCAGGGCAGGGCAGGTGGGGAGAAGGGCTCCCCTCAGCCTCCTCTTCTCCAGGCTCAACACCCCCAGCTCCCTCAGCTGCTCCTCAGAGGATTTGCCCTCCAGCCCCACTCAACCAAACAGCATCCTGATTTTGGCTGATGTGCAGAAGCTGCCCCCTGGTCCCCACTGAGGTCCTCACCTACATCAGGAGGCTGGGATGGAGCCTGTGCTCCATCACATCCAGGGACTGTGACCCCAGAGCTGTGGGGACAGCTCATCATGCCCAGCACCATCACCCCAGGGCTGTGGGGACAGCTCAGGGTCCCCACCCTGCCCAGCACCATCACCCCAGGGCTGCAGGCTGCAGGCTGGTCCCTGCTGGGTCGGGTTGTGCCCGTTGCCTGGGGATGAGGTGGCTTTTTTGGGAACACACTGTTCCCTCCTTCCCCTGGCTTGTCAGAGTTTATTTTCCTCTGGCTGGTGGAAATTGGATTCCCTCTGACTTCATCCCTCTGCTGCCACTCCAGGCACTGGTGGCTTTCATCCCTCTCCCTGCTCCCCAGTGCTCCTCTCTTCTTGCTTCAAACAGCTCCCAGGGACAGAGGAGAGCTCAGTCATCTTCATGTCTCTCATCAGCTGCCCAGAGAGTCTGGGGAGTCTCCCTCCACCTCTGGGGACATTCCAGCCCCCTGACCCTGGGCGCTGCCCTGAGCATCCTCTGAGGATGCTCTGAGACCCCGCTCACCGGTGCCTTGGCTCTGCTTGCTTCCAGTGGTCTGGGGAATGTGACCCATGAGAGCAGCTGGGAGGAATGGGAATGACTTTAGGGAAGAGACTGTGCCAGGGAGACCTGGTCCTGGCGTTCAAATGCCAGTTGGAAGGGATCTATCCTGCCTCCCGTGTCCTGGTGAGAGAAGCCCAAGCCCACAACACACTGAGAGAGGGGGAAGTGAAGGAAGAACTTTCTAGAAGGAAGAGCAAACTGCTGGTCTGGACCATCTGTGGCTGGTGAAGGAAGATTTCCAAGAACAGGATAACAAGGCTGAGTCAGGGTGTGCTCAGGACCAGCAGAAGGTTTTGCCTGGGGGGCAGGAGAACCCAATTTTACACCCTCTCTTACACCACAGAGCTGGGGGCTGGGATCACAGGATCACCTGGGTTGGAAGAGACCCCTCAGATCACCGAGTCCAACCACAGCCTGACCCTGCCCAGTCAGAGAATCCCAGGATCCCAGAACATCAGGGGTTGGAAGGGACCTTGGGAGATCACCCAGTCCCACCCCCTGCCAGAGCAGCATCACCCAGACTAAATCCCACAGGAACACGTCCAGGATCACAGGGTTTGAATGTCTCCAGGGGAGGAGACTCCCCAGCCTCTCTGGGCAGCCTGGCCCAGGGCTCTGTCACCCCCACAGGGACAAAGTTCCTCCTGACATCCCCATGGAGCTTCCTCTGCTCCAGCTGCACCCGCTGCCCCTTGTCCTGTCGCTGCCACCCCTGAGCAGAGCCTGGCTCCAGCCTCCTGACTCTCACCCTTTACATACTGACAGACATTGATGAGCTCACCCCTCAGTCTCATCTTCTCCAGGCTAAAGAGCCCCAGCTCCCTCAGCCTCTCCTCACCAGGAAGGGGTTCCACTCCCCCCATCACCTTGGTGTCCCTGTGCTGGGCTCTCCCAAGGAGTTCTGTGTCCTTCTGGAGCTGAGGGGCCAGAATTGGACACAACATTCCAGGTGTGGTCTCCCCAGGGCAGAGCAGAGGGGGAGAAGGACCTCTCCTGACCTACTAACCACCCCCTTCTAACCCACCCCAGGATGCCAACAGCCTTCTGGCCACGAGGACACAGTGCTGGTCGTGGTCACCCTGCTGCCCCCCAGGACCCCCACATCCCTCTCCCCTACGCTGCCCCCCAACAGCCCAGTCCCCAACCTGTGCTGGTCCCTGGGGCTGTTCTTCCCCAGATGCCACACCCTGCCCTTGCCCTTGGGAAAGCTCATTAGACTTCTCCCTTCCCAGCTCTCCAGCCTTGTCTGAGCCTCCCTGAACAGCAGCCCCAACCCTCTGGGGTGCCAGCCACCCCTCCCAGATGAGTCCATCCCAGCTCCTGGTGCTCCTCAGAAGCACAATCCCTGGGAAAGCCCCAGACCTGCAAGCCATATCTTGAGCCTGGCAGCTCCTCAGGCTCCCACACCCAGGTTTCCACACTTCCAAGGAAGCTGCTGACTCTCCCACGTGTTGAAAATCCCCAGGGAAAAGCCAGAATTCCAGGGTGCAGCGAGACAAACTCCCTGTGCCTGGAGGGAAGGAGATGAGCTGCTCCTTGGAAACGCTCTCTGGGCACAAAGGGAGGGGGGGGGAAACCCTCTCCTGATGCCAGGGGATCAAGTCACTCACCCAGACACAGGTGGACAGAGCCAGCCAAGGTACAAGTGGGACCTGGGAAGGTGCCCAGGACACCTTGATGGGCTGGTTGAGGTGGGAGAAGATTCGTGGTAGACCTGTGGCTCCCTGAGCCAGCAGAGGGGACCTGAGGGCATGGGGAGTGGACACCTACTTGTGCATGTCTGGACCATGACTTGTTGGGGCTCTGGGTCCCCAGAGCACAGGACTGGTTGGGCTTGATGGTCCCAAAGGTCTTTTCCAACCTGGTGATGCTGGGACTGGGGTCACCACCGACCGACCTGTGGTCTGAAACTGTTCCCACGAGCTCCCCAGCTCCCAGTTCACATCCCAGCAGGATGCTTTGGGAAACTGCAGCTCCCTTCATCCTCAGGTGCTCGAATCCAGGCAGCAGGTGGAGGTTGGCTGCTGTCCCTAGAAGAACTGCATGTGGTGTGGAGCTTTTCTGCTCTTCAGGGTTACTGGGAAAGCCATGGGCCATGGGAGGAAGCAGAGGTGGATCCCACACCTTCAGGGGAAGTATATTCCCTGAAATACAACCCCCTGTCCACACCCCTCCCCAATGCTCATTTTACTACCTGGTGATGATGTAAACCAGTATTATTGTGTCCAGGGCTGGGCTCCCTGGGATCAACCAGCCAGGGATCTCCTGGAGAGAGTCCAGAGGAGGGACAGAGATGCTGAAGGGGCTGGAGCATCTCCCCTGGGAGGAAAGGCTGAGGGAGCTGGGGCTGTTCAGCCTGCAGAGAAGAGCCTGAGAGGGGATCTGATCCCTGGGGATCAAGAGCTGAAGGGTGGGACCCAGGGGGCCATGGGCAGCCTCTGCTCAGTGTCTGTGGGGACAGGACAAGGGGCGATGGGCTCAAGTTGGAGCCCAGGGAGTTCCCCCCAATGTGGGGAAGAACTTCTTCCCAGTGAGGGTGAGGGAGCCCTGGGACAGGCTGCCCAGGGGGTGTGGAGTCTCCTTCTCTGGAGAGATCCCAGCCCCTGTCCCAGGGCCCCTGCTTGGGCAGGGGGTGGGACCCCATGGGCTCTGGGGGGCCCTTCCAACCCCTCCAGCCCCGTGATGCTGTGACTCTGTGATCCCTGGTCACCCCACAGCAGCCCCAGCACCACCACTCACCATTTCTCATCCTCCTCATCCAGGACTTTACCCAAAGCACAGAGATCTTTCCCCAGTCTCCAGGTGGGTACCAGCAGCGACTCCTCAGCTGAGCTGGGGTCCCAGCAGGTGCTGGAAGCCTGTGCACCCTGCTCTTGGCAGGGGACCAGGGGGGTTGGCAGCAGCTCCCAGCTCGGCTCGACCTCAGCCAGCCAAACAGCCGGGTTGTTGTTGGAGCTGCCTGGGCTTGACGTCAGCCTGGCACAGCCCTGCAGAGCCCTTCCTGGCTTGGGGAGGCAGAGGGAGATGCAGGAATGAAGACAGAACCCCCAAACACCCCAAGGGTGGCAAATCTCACCTGGTTTTGGGGTGCCACTGCCACCACAGAGGTCCAGGGGAGGGGGAAGATGCTGCAACCAGCTCGCCCCACAGTGATGCTGTGGGGTGCAGCTCCATCCCTGGGCAGGCACAAGGGGTGACAGCCCCTCTGGAGCCAAGTTACTCCTACAGCAGGGTGCAACCAGAGCCAAACCCAGGCTGTGCTTCCTCCTTGCCCACCCTGGGATGTGCCCAGCCCCATCCCACCCCACAGCAGGTGCAGGGTTCAGACAGGCACTGGGGGCTGGAGGACAGGACACACCACCAGTGATTTCCTGAACAGAAACGGTGTCATTCTGCCTGTTCTTGTGGTGTGAACACAAGAAAAGAAGTGTGGGGAGCAGGACAGGGGGTTCTCCTGCCCCTCTGCTCTGCTCTGCCCTGGGGAGGCCTCATGGGGAGCAGGGGGTGTGGGGCTGGGCTCCCCGGGGCAGGAAGGACAGGGAGCTGCTGGAGAGGGGACAGCAAAGGGCTGTGGGGATGCTGAGGCCACCAGGACATCTCTGGGCAGAGAGGCTGAGGGACTCGGGGCTGCTCAGCCCGCAGAAGAGAAGCCTGAGGGGGATCTGCTCAGTGCTGAGCAACCCCTGAGGGGTGGGCTCAGGAGGAGGGGTCAGGCTGTGTTCAGGGGGGCCCAGGGACAGGCCAAGGGGCCCTGGGCACAGACTGGAGCAGAGGAAGTTCCCCCTGAGCCTGAGGAGGAACTTGTGTGCTGGGAGGGTGGCAGAGCCCTGGGCCAGGCTGCCCAGAGAGGTTGGGGAGTCTCCCTCCATCCCTGGAGCCACCCCAAGCCCTGATCCTGGGCTGAGGGGACCCTGCTCTGGGGGGGTGGCACTGGGGGATCCCCAGAGCTCCCTCCAGCCCTGATCACTCCCTGATTCTGCACTGGGGGGTACCCAATACACTGTGCCCACCAGAGCTGCACACACAGGGACCCCAGTGCAGGCAGGTGGGGGGTGCACACTGGGCACCAGCTTCCAGCAGCATCCCTGAGGGACACGGGTCTGTTCCCACCCTCCTGCATCCTTCCCACGCCATGCAGACACCAGGGGGAGATGGGAAGCTTGGCCCTTCAATCCAGACAGCACCCTTTGGTGCTGGAAACTCCACACCACTGCCTTTTTGGGCTGGGAAACCTGTTTCCACGCAGCCTGGGAGGCAAAACCCAGCCACCCCCTATGTTGGGGTTCTCAGCCACCCCCCTGAGCACGTTCCTGGGGCTGTGGGGCTGCTGCCTTTGGTGTGCCACGGCCGGGTTGCCGTTGTTTTGACTGCTCTGCTCTGTATTTACATTGCTCCCGGGTTTATTAGCATTCCTGGTTCTGCCTGGGGGTGACAGCAGCCAGGACGTGCTGCTCCCAGGGAGCCACAGCACAAGGTTTTTTCCTGGTGGATTCTGGGTTTTCCCCTCTGTTTGGTCCCTCATCTGGGCCCGTGGGGGTCCCTGCTCTTAAAGGAGATGCTTGGGAGGGAGGGGGGGATCTCCTTTGCCCATCAGGAGGCTGCAGATGGGCTCTGTTGAGCCCCCCCCCAGCCCTGTTTCAAGCTGAAGTGCCCAGGTTGGCTTCATCTCCTTCAGTGTCCAGCAGTCCTGTGGTCCCTGTGGCTGGCTGAAGGTTTCAGGGCTATTTGAAGCCTTGTCCCCCCCCCTACATCATGTGGAAATCAGTGTTTGGGGGGCGGTTTGGCCCCCCCCCAGCTTTAAACTCCACGCAGGGGAGGTGCTGAATCAGCCAGGTCCTGCTGAGGGATGGGGACCTGGGAGCTCTCCAGGGGGGCAACAACCTCCCAGGGGAGGGAAGGTCCCAGCTGGTGGGTTCTGCTCCTCCCAGCACAGGGGTGATGTCTGTGCAGAGACTCCTCGGGCTTGAGGACCTGAGCTGGGAGGGTCCATGGTGCCCCCGGGGCTGGAAAGGGAAGGGAAACGGGAAAGAAGGGAAATCAAGGAAAATTAGGAAAAGGAAATGGGGAAAATTAAAGAAAATTAAGAAAAAAGGGAAAAGGGAAAAAAAAGGGAAAGGGAAAGGGAAAGGGAAAGAGGGAAAGGAAAGGGAAAGGGAAAGAGGGAAAGGGAAAGGGAAAGGGAAAGGGAAAGAGGGAAAGGGAAAGGGAAAGGGAAAGGGAAAGGGAAAGGGAAAGGGAAAGGGAAAGGGAAAGGGGAGGAAGAGGAAAAGGAAAAGGAAAAGAGAGGGAAAGGAAAGGAAAAGAAAAAGGAAAAGAAGAAAAAGAAAAAAGGAGAGGAGAGGAAAAGGGAAAGGGAAAGGAGAGGAGAGGGAAAAGAGGGAGAAGGAGAGGGAGAGGGAGAGGGAGAGGGAGAGGGAGAGGGAGAGGAAAAAAGGAAAGGAAAGGAAAGGAAAGGAAAGGAAAGGAAAGGAAAGGAAAGGAAAGGAAAGGAAAGGAAAGGAAAGGAAAGGAAAGGAAAGGAAAGGAAAGGAAAGGAAAGGAAAGGAAAGGAAAGGAAAGGAAAGGAAAGGAAAGGAAAGGAAAGGAAAGGAAAGGAAAGGAAAGGAAAGGAAAGGAAAGGAAAGGAAAGGAAAGGAAAGGAAAGGAAAGGAAAGGAAAGGAAAGGAAAGGAAAGGAAGATTAAGAAAATGATCTTATAACATCTCTAGTTCTCACCCATGTGGTCACCTCACCCCAGGGTGGGACCAGGAAGACCCTCAGCCCACAAAAACATCACTGGACCAGCGCTGCTGGGCTGGAGGAAGGGCCTGGGGGGGTATTTGCCACGTAGGATCCTGCAAGCAGAGCCTGGCATTCCAGGCTCCAGCCCCAGGAGTGGGCAGTGATGGGTCTGGCAGCATCCTGCAAGGGAATTCCCTTCTGGGGCTGACCCTCTTCTCCATGGACAAAGACAGGATCCAGGGCCAGATGAATTGTTGATCCCACCCAGTGCCTCCGTCAGGAAGTTTTCCCTTTCCTGTTCCTTTTAGATGTCCATCATTAGGCTTCAGGGTGAACGGGTTCCATCATTAGGCTTCAGGGTGAATGTGTTCCATCATTAGGCTTCAGAGTGAACAGGTTCCATCATTAGGCTTCAGGGTGAACAGGTTCCATCATTAGGCTTCAGGGTGAACGGGTTCTATCATTAGGCTTCAGGGTGAATGTGTTCCATCATTAGGCTTCAGAGTGAACAGGTTCCATCATTAGGCTTCAGGGTGAATGTGTTCCATCATTAGGCTTCAGTGTGAACTGGTTCCATCATTAGGCTTCAGGGTGAACGTGTTCCATCATTAGGCTTCAGTGTGAACTGGTTCCATCATTAGGCTTCAGTGTGAACAGGTTCCATCATTAGGCTTCAGAGTGAATGGGTTCCATCGTTAAGCTTCAGGGTGAACAGATTCCATCCAAGGCAACCACAGGCACAGCCAGAGTTGGGGGGTCCAAGTCTGCTCTTACCAGATGAGGGTGGATGATTTGGAGGAGCCTGGTGCTTTGGGGAGGGTCCATTGCCCAAGGCAGCTGCTGATTTGCTCCCAGCAGAAATCCAGGCCCCAAACTCACCCGGAGCTGCTGCTTCCCTCCACTGGTGCTGAGATCTGCTGGCCACAGCCCAAGGGCTGGCAAGCTCTGCTGGACTCCAACCCTCCAGCCAGAGAGCTCCAAGCTCAGCCAGGGGCTCCCCAAAACCAACCTGCTGCCTGCTGGGTGCCTGGGTGCTGCTGCTCGGGGGAGGGGGGGTAAAAAGCTGGGATAATGGGAAAATCAAAGAGGAATTGGGTAGGGGGGCTGGGAATTCTCCCCCAGAAGTGGAAAAAGCAGCGCTGAGCCTGGGCTCAGCCCTCTGTGTTCCTGCAGGGTGAGTAACTTGCAGCGAAGGGGATGTATTTATAGCAGCCAGCTCATGAGTTTTTAATTAAAATTCCATTTTCTTTTTTGCTCCAGATGGCAGGAGGAGCCCTTTTTGGTGTTTTCCTTGGGGTTTTGGAAGGGATCACACAGCCTCTGGCCCGGGCTGGGGAGCGCTGGGGAAGGGGGTAATTTGGGGAGGGGGTGAGTGGGGAGAGGAGGGTGACTCCTGCCTTGCACAGTGTTTTGGCTGCCTTTGTGGGTTTATTGGGGGTGGAGGAGAAAGCATCTCGTTCCCACCCCCTCCCCTCCCTGCCCCTGCCCCATCACCTCTGCCAGATGAGTGTCAGGTCCTGGGGGACCACGTCCCTCCAGCCGCCGCGGCGGGGAGGGCGGCTCAGGGGGCAGGGACGGCTTCATGTCAGCACAGATCAGATCAGGAAGCCCAGGCACTTGCCAGAGCTAAATCGAGCTGGCTGGAGAGGCTGACGGTGCATTAGGAAGCAGGGATGCTGGGCTGGGTGGGTGCTGCCCCACCCCAAGGCGCTCCCACCAGCCCCACCGGGATGGGATGCTCCTGAGGATGCTGGGGACCTGCATCCCAGGGAGATGGAGCATCCTCCTGGGAGGATGCACCCCCATCACCACCACCGCCCTGTGATACCTGGGGATGGTCCCCAGGAAACAACCTGACTAAATGATGAGCTGGAGGGGGGAGAGACCCCACATCACGGAGCTGGTGCTGCTGGGATGAAGGAAGGACAATGCCAGGAGCACCCAGAGCCAGCGGCACAGGGTTGTGGTGTGTGGAGAACGCCAAGTTCAGGTCATACAAGAGAAGCCCAGACTGGTTTTGGTGGGCAGGCCCCCCCCATCCCACCCCCTGTCAGAGGCAGGGACACCCTCCACTAGCCTGGAGTGCCCGAAGCTCCATCCATCCTGCCCTTGGAGGTCCTGGCTCTGCGTGTGCTCCGTGCAGGAACCCTTCCTGCACCCTCACCCCTCTCCCTGGGATGCTTTGGGTGACCAGGGCAGGAGGAGGGGGCTGAGATGCAGTGGGGGAGCAATGCCCCAGGTCCTGAGGACCCCAGAGTCAAGCCCTGGCTCACCTCCTGCCCATCTCCTTCCAGATGCCCTGAGCAGCCCCAGAGCTCCAGCTCCCCATCATGGGAGGGACACCAGCCCAGCCCAAAGTCAGGAACAGCAGAGAGGACTTTGTGTCTTGTCTCTGCTCTGCATGGACAACAGGGATGTGCTGTGGAACCCTTCTGGTGTGGAGGCTCTGTGAAGCCCTGGATTGTCTTAGCAAACAGACTGAGTCCTACGACGTGGAGCAGGGTGCTGCCCCAGCTCCTGGGACCTCAGTGGGAACCCCAGCATCAGGAACGGGCTACAATGCAGCAGGAGCTCTGGGAGGGGGTTGTGCCCCTGGGCTGGGCACTGGGGAGGCTGCAGCTCCAGTGCTGGGTCCAGTTCTGGGCTCCTCAGCATCAGAAGGACAGGGAGGTCCTGGAGCGAGTGCAGAGAAGGGCAACCAGGCTGGGGAAGGGGCTGGAGGGCAAATCCTCTGAGGAGCAGCTGAGGGAGCTGGGGGTGTTGAGCCTGGAGCAGAGGAGGCTGAGGGGAGCCCTTCTCCCCACCTCCCCTGCCCTGCCAGGAGGGTGCAGAGAGGTGGGTGATGGTCTCTGCAGCCAGGGGACAGGAGATGGGCCAAGGGGCAATGGGCTCAAGCTGCCCCAGGGCAGGGTCAGCTCAGCTGGGAGGGCAAAGTTCTTCCCTGGCAGAGTTGTGGGGCTGTGGCACAGGCTGCCCAGGGAGGGGGCTGAGTCCCCAGCCCTGGGGGTGTTTAACAGGGGGGAGATGAGGTGCTGAGAGATCTGGGTCAGCACAGGACAGGGATGGGTGGACTCCAGGAGCTCAAAGGGCTTTTCCAGCCTTGGGATTCTGTGATTCTGTGATCCCAGCTCATCCCCTCCTATCCCAACCCATCCCGACCCTCCAGTGCCACTCCCCACACAGGAGTCCCACAAGGGCTGAGGGTGCCCCCAGTCCCCTGCCCAGTCTGCCCTAGGAGAAGGGAAGGGGGGCACCCATGGGGATGGGGTGCCCTGGGGAGCCCTAGAACACCCACCCACCACCACAGGTGTCTTTTTGCACTCCCACAACAAACCCATTCCCCTGGGTTCCACTCACACAAAGCTGCTGCTCCATCCCCCAGGCTGGGCTGGGCTGCTCCCAGGGGCATCCCTCCGCTTCCCATCCATCAGGATGGGGAACCCCAAACCCCCCACCTCCCCAAACCCATATCAGAAGAGCTCTGCAAACCCCATTTCCACGTATCCTGCCCAAGGGCAGCAGCAGGGGCTGGCTGGGCACGGAGCCTGGCAGCAGGGCAAGGAGAAGGGCGCTGCCTGAAGGAGCCTCAGCAGCCCCCTGGGGACTGGCTGTCTGGCTGCTCAGGGCAGAGATGCATTAGGATCCCGTGAAGACACAATAAAAAGCCTGTGGGGGATGACTAGGCAGCGCAGCCGGAAGAGACACCAGCAGGGCTGGCTTTTTAGGAGGTCTTTGGGGGGTTTTTTTTGGTGGTTCTGTGTTAATTTTGCTTTTATTTTTGGCAGCTGCTGGGAGGCAGCAAATGGCCTCGCTGGAGGCCGGATGCATTTGTGGTTTTCAAGAGGCAGGAGCAGCCCGGGTTTGAGAGTCTTGGAGCTGTGGAGGGCATGAGTCACAGCTGGGGGGGTGAGGAGGGGGGGTGAGAAGCCAGCGGAGGGATGGGGGGGAGGAGGAGGGGTCGGGGAGCAGGGAGATGGGGTGGTGGAGCTGGGTGAAGGAGCAGGGGGCAAGGATGGATTGGAGGCAGAGTTAGAGGGGAAGGGTGCTGGGGTGGGGGAGGAGTGGTGCTGGGGTGGGGAAGGGTGCTGGGGTGGAGGAGAAGGGTGCTGGGGTGGAGAAGGGTTTGGAGAGATGCTGGGATGGGGGACTGGTGCTGGGGTGGGGAAGGGTTTGGAGAGAAGGGAGATGGGATGAAGGAGCAGGTTGTTGGGATGGGGGAGTAGGATGCTGGGATAGATTGGAGGCAGTGTTAGAGCCTCCAATCTAGAGTGGAGGAGAAGGGTGCTGATGGAGGAGCAGGGTGCTGGGATGGAGGAGCAGGGTGTTGGGATGGAGGAGCAGGGTGTTGGGAGAAGGAGAAGGGTTCTGGGATGGAGGAGCAGGGTGCTGGGATAGAGGAGCAGGGTGCTGGGAGAAGGAGAAGGGTTCTGGGATGGAGAAGCAGGATGCTGGGATGGAGAAGCAGGGTGCTGGGAGAAGGAGAAGGGTTCTGGGATGGAGAAGCAGGATGCTGGGATGGAGAAGCAGGGTGCTGGGATGGAGGAGCAGGGTGCTGGGATGGAGGAGCAGGGTGCTGGGATGGAGGGGCAGGGTGCTGGGATGGAGGAGCAGGATGCTGGAATGGAGAAGCAGGGTGCTGGGATGGAGGAGCAGGGTGCTGGGATGGAGAAGCAGGGTGCTGGGATGGAGGAGCAGGGTGCTGGGATGGAGGGGCAGGGTGCTGGGATGGAGGAGTGGGATGCTGGGATGGAGGAGCAGGGTGCTGGGATGGAGGGACATGGTGCTGGGATGGAGGAGCAGGGTGCTGGGACACCAGGCCAGCTGTCAGGGCCGTCCAAGCACCCATCACATGAGCCCTCCCTGCCTGACACCCCAGATGCAGCTCTCTGCTCACGCTCTGCTCCAGGCAGAACCTCTGTCTGCTTCCTCAGGCCCCTTTCCCCACCCTCCTCTTCCTCTCAGTGGGATCTGGGGGGGCTGAGGATGCCCAGTGACCGCAGGGAGGACGCAGCTCCTCTCCCCTCTGGCAGGGATGCTCCCCTTTGCCATCCTCTCTGCCCAGGGAGCCCAGTCCCACCCCAGAGCCGGGGTCTCCAGCCCCACCTCTGAGTGGGAAGATGCTCCACTCCTCTGCAGGGCGATGGGGTGGGACGTGCTCCATCACCCCCGTGCCCCCCAGGCGAGCCCTGGAGCAGGGTGGGAGGCCAGAGGGCACAGCCAGCAGACTCCACACCTCATCTGAGCCCCCAGAGCTCCGTGTCCCCCTCCCCACGCCTGTGGGGGCCCCCGAGCTGTGTGATCACCAGGGATGCTCCCAGAGCTGATCCCAGGGGCTGAGCAGGGAGCAGAGAGCGTTCCAGGGGGAGGAAGAGCCCCCGGATGCTCCCCAGAAGGAGAGGTGGGCTCTGCCTTCCCCAGCCCCCCCCCCGCCCAGCCGGTGGGCGAGGCGGCAGCTGCCGGGGCAGCTGGTGTTGGGCTGTGTTTGCCCACAGCCCGCGGCGCCGGCGGCGCGGCTGGGGCTGCAGGGAGCGGCGGCGTCCTCCAGACACAGCACCCGCCAGCCGCAGCACCCCACGGCGAGCCAGAGCATCCCGCGAGCCCCAGCACCCCGTGAGCCAGAGCATCCCATAAACCCCAGCACCCCGTGAGCCAGAGCATCCCGTGAGCCCCAGCATCCCACAAGCTGCAGCATCCCATGAACCCCAGCACCCCGTGAGCCAGAGCATCCCATAAACCCCAGCACCCCGTGAGCCAGAGCATCCCGCGAGCCCCAGCACCCTGTGAGCCAGAGCATCCCATGAAACCCAGCATCCCATGAACCCCAGCACCCCGTGAGCCAGAGCATCCCATGAACCCCAGCACCCTGTGAGCCAGAGCATCCCATAAACCCCAGCACCCCGTGAGCCAGAGCATCCCATGAACCCAGCACCCTGTGAGCCAGAGCATCCCATGAACCCCAGCACCCTGTGAGCCAGAGCATCCCATGAACCCCAGCACCCCGTGAGCCAGAGCATCCCATGAGCCCCAGCACCCCGTGAGCCAGAGCATCCCATGAACCCCAGCACCCTGTGAGCGAGAGCATCCCATGAACCCCAGCATGCCAGGAGCTGCAGCATCCCAGGAGCCACAGCACCCCACAGGCCACAGCACCCCACAGGCTGCAGCATCCCAGGAGCTGCAGCACCCTGTGAGCCAGAGCATCCCACGAGCCAGAGCATCCCGCGAGCCCCAGCATCCCAGGAGCTGCAGCATCCCAGCAGCCACAGCACCCCACAAGCTGCAGCGCCCCACAAGCTGCAGCATCCCACAAGCTGCAGCATCCCATGACCTGCAGCACCCTGTGAGCCAGAGCATCCCACAAGCCAGAGCATCCCAGGAGCTGCAGCATCCCAGGAGCCACAGCACCCCACAAGCTGCAGCACCCACAAGCTGCAGCGCCCTGTGAGCCAGAGCATCCCAGGAGCTGCAGCACCCCACAAGCTGCAGCACCCCACAAACTGCAGCATCCCAGGACCTGCAGCAGGGTCTGAGTGGTAGCACCCCACAAGCCACAGCCCCCCATGAGCCAGAGCATCTCAGGAGCATCCCAGGAGCATCCCAGGAGCTGCAGCATCCCATCAGCCACAGCATCCCAGGAGCTGCAGCATCCCAGGAGCTGCAGCATGGCCTGAGGGCAGCACCCCATAAGTCACAGTCCCGCACAAGCCACAGCCCCCTGTGAGCCAGAGCATCCCAGGAGCTGCAGCACCCCACAAGCTGCAGCATCCCATGAGCCACAGCACCTCATGAGCTGCAGCATCCCAGGAGCTGCAGCATCCCAGGAGCCACAGCACCTCATGAGCTGCAGCACCCCAGGAGCTGCAGGATCCCAGGAGCTGCAGCACCCCAGGAGCTGCAGCATCCCAGGAGCTGCAGCACCCCAGGAGCTGCAGCATCCCATGAGCCACAGCACCTCATGAGCTGCAGCATCCCAGGAGCTGCAGGATCCCAGGAGCTGCAGCATCCCACAAGCTGCAGCACCCACAGGCCACAGCTCCTGTACATGATGATTCCAGCTCTACCTTCCAGGTGCAGAGTGAAGCTGGAGCATCCCATGGTGCTCTCCACACCCCATACCCATCACCCTCCTGGGGGGCTGGCAGCGGGGTGGGGGGGGGATGCAAATGACCCAGAGCCTGGGAGCAGCTTCGCCTGTGCCCAAGGGTCCCAGTGACACCGGTGGGTACCCACAGAATGACAGCATCACAGGGCTGGAGGGGTTGGCAGGGCCCCCCCAGTGCCCCCGGGGTCCCACCCCCTGCCCAAGCAGGGTCCCTAGGACGGGGGCTGGAATCTCTCCAGAGAAGGAGACTCCACACCCCCTGGGCAGCCTGTCCCAGGGCTCCCTCACCCCCTCTGCCTATTTCTTCCTGCAGAAACCCTCCCAAACCTGGAAACAAACTTCCCCCCACAGCCCTTTTGCCTTTCCCAGGTGTGTTTGGCACACACCTCACTCCAGGAGCCACAGCCCCAGGAAGGATGTGTGCTGCTGAGGGCAGAGATGTCCCAGCTCTGCTTCCTGGGGGGTTACTGCCTTGTACACACCTCAGCTCCTGGAAAAATCCATGTTTTCTCCCTGTTCTGCTTTTGCTGAGCTGCAGGGTGTCCTCTGGATGGGCTTGGTGGTCCTCTGCTGCGTGGGAAAGCTGCATCCCAGCCAGACTGGTCCCTCTTCCTCCTCCCCTGGGCCCTTCTCACCTGCACAGCATGAAAAGCAAACAGAAATCCTTCCCGGGGGAGGGGTGGGGTGTGGGGTGTGAGAAGAGCACGGCTGGGAGGCTGGGAGAGCAACTGTTACCTCCTGGCACAGGGAAGATCCCCTGGGAAGCTGATGCTGGGAGCTCATGTGGTGTGACCATGGAGCATCCTCCCTCCCTGTGCCCTGTGGCAGAGCAGCCAAGGCTGGGGCATTAAACAATCCCTGTCCCCACCAGCTCTCCCAGCACCACCAGCTGCCTTCCAGCCCCTCAGAGCAGGATTTGTCCCCACAATTCTCATGCATCTGGAGGTGATGAGGAGCTGGGAGGGAGCAGAGACACTGAGCCACTGGGGCAGAGCCAGGGGCAGGACACTGGGGACTGGAGGGACCTGGGGGTGCTGGTGGGTGACAGGGTGGCCAGGAGCCAGCAGTGTGTCCTGGGGGCTGAGAAGGATCCTGGAGGCATCAGGAGGAGTGTGGGCAGCAGGTAACAGGAGGGGATCCTCCCCCTCTGCTCTGCCCTGGCCAGGCCCCAGCTGGAGTGTTGTGTCCAGGTCTGGGCTCCCTGGGATCAACCAGCCAGGGATCTCCTGGAGAGAGTCCAGAGGAGGGACAGAGATGCTGAAGGGGCTGGAGCATCTCCCCTGGGAGGAAAGGCTGAGGGAGCTGGGGCTGTTCAGCCTGCAGAGAAGAGCCTGAGAGGGGATCTGATCACTGGGGATCAAGAGCTGAAGGGTGGGACCCAGGGGGCCATGGGCAGCCTCTGCTCAGTGTCTGTGGGGACAGGACAAGGGGCGATGGGCTCAAGTTGGAGCCCAGGGAGTTCCCCCCAGTGTGGGGAAGAACTTCTTCCCAGTGAGGGTGAGGGAGCCCTGGGACAGGCTGCCCAGGGGGTGTGGAGTCTCCTTCTCTGGAGAGATTCCAGCCCCTGTCCCAGGGACCCTGCTTGGGCAGGGGGTGGGACCCCAGGGGCTCTGGGGGGGGCCCTGCCAACCCCTGTGACTCTGGGATTCTGTGACCTGGGCATCCTGCCATGGTGACACATGTCACCACTTGCCTGCAGCTCCCTTGAGGTGCCAGCACATGTGCAAAGCACAATTGTTCCTCTCGTTTCAGGTGTCAGTGGCTGATGAAACGTGTCCCAGAGCCACACAGGCAAAGCCAGGATCATTCCCTTTTCCAGACAGCAGGATCCAGCCCTTTTCCTAGGGACCCTGCTTTGGCAGGGGGTTGGACCTGATGATCTCTGGAAGTCCCTTCCAACCCCTGTGATTCTGTGATTCCAACCAGGACTTTGGCTTTTGGGACCTTAAGATCTCCCACACCTCCAGCAGGAGATGCCTGGGGTGGATCTGGGAGCCACAACCCCACAGGGTACCCATGGGATCCCAGATGGTCCCCCTGGCAGTGGGGACAGCACCAGTTTGGGAGGTTCAGCCCCCATCCTTCACACAGAGCGGGGCAGGGTCTGGCTTTTCCTTTCACAGGCAGGTCCCTGAGCTGGGGATAGGGTGGGGTGAGAGTGATGTGGGTGGGGGGTGTCCCTGTGTGTCCCTGGGTGAGGGGAGAGGCCGTAACCACGATGCCAAAGAGCATCACATCAGTCAGCAGCATCCCTGGAGCTGGGCTGGGCTGAGTGCTCCTGAGAGCAGGGGGGGTCTGTGTGTTTAGGGTGCTCAGGGCACGCAGAGGCACCCTGGACTGGGGGTGGGGGGGGTGTCCTAACCCGGCCTTGAGCCCTGCCAGGGACTCCAGGGCAGCCCCAGCTTCTCTGGGCACCCTGTGCCAGGGCTGCCCCCTCCCCAGGAAGGGTTCCTGCCCCCCAGCCCCTCTCCATCCCCCTCCTGCAGCTGGAGGCCGTTCCCCTGGGCCTGGCCCTCCCTGCCCTGGGCACCAGCCCCTCTCCAGCTGTCCTGGAGCCCCTCAAGGGCCGGGAAGGGGCTGGGAGCTCTCCCCAGCAGCAGCTTCTCTTCTCTGGGCTGAGCCAGCCCAGCTCTGCCAGCCTGGCTCCAGAGCAGAGGGGCTCCAGCCCCCCCATCATCTCTGGGGCTCCCACAGCTCCGTGTTCCCCTTGTCCTGGGGACCCCCAAGCTGGAGGCAGCGCTGCCAGGGGGTCTGTGTCCCAGAGTGGAGCAGAGGGGCAGAATCCCCCTGTCCCAGCCCAGCGTCCCCCTGCTGGGGGTGCAGCCCAGGACAGGGGGGCTTTTGAGGCTGCCAGCACATGGAGCTGGCTCACATGGAGGTTCCTGCCCCCCACACCCCCAAGCCCTTCCCCTTGGGGCTGCCATCGATCCCTCCATCCATCCCTCCCTCCCTCCATCCATCCCTCCCTCCACCCATCCCTCCATCCCCCCATCCCTCCATCCATCCCTCCATCCATCCATCCCTCCATCCATCCATCCCTCCATCCATCCCTCCATCCATCCATCCCTCCATCCCTCCATCCCTCCATCCATCCATCCATCCATCCATCCATCCATCCATCCATCCATCCATCCCTCCATCCATCCATCCCTCCATCCATCCCTCCATCCATCCATCCATCCATCCATCCATCCATCCATCCATCCATCCATCCCTCCATCCATCCCTCCCTCCATCCCTCCATCCCTCCATCCATCCCTCCATCCATCCCTCCATCCCTCCATCCATCCATCCATCCATCCATCCATCCATCCATCCATCCATCCATCCCTCCCTCCATCCATCCATCCATTCCTCCATCCATCCATCCCTTCATCCATCCCTCCATCCATCCCTCCCTCCATCCATCCCTCCATCCCTCCATCCATCCCTCCCTCCCTCCCTCCATCCATCCATCCCTCCATCCATCCATCCATCCATCCATCCCTCCCTCCATCCATCCATCCATTCCTCCATCCATCCATTCCTCCATCCATCCATCCCTCCATCCATCCATCCATCCATCCATCCCTCCATCCCTCCATCCCTCCCTCCCTCCCTCCATCCCTCCATCCCTCCATCCATCCATCCATCCATCCATCCATCCATCCCTCCATCCCTCCATCCCTCCATCCATCCATCCCTCCATCCATCCATCCCTCCATCCCTCCCTCCCTCCCTCCCTCCCTCCACCCACCCCCCACCCCCCACCCCCATCCTATGGCTGCCCCCAGCGCTACCCCAACCCCCGTGCAGGACCTCAGTGACCCCCCCCCAATTCCCACCTCTCCATCCCCCCCAGCCTCCCCCCCTACATCCCCCCACCCCCTCCACCCTCCCGGGAGAGGTGGGGGGACCCCCTCCCATACCCCACCTCACCCCACAGCGGGACACGCTGCCGGTCCCGGGGCGGTGGTGCTGAAGGACAGCTCCGCCCCCACCCCCGCCCCCTTTACCCCCCTCCTCCTCCTCCTCCTCCTCCTCCTCCCTCCTCCCTCTCCCTCCCCGGCTCCTCCGCCGCCGCCACCGCCGCTCCGAGCCCGAGCAGCGCCGGGCCCCTCCGCCGCCGCCACCGCCGGCCGCCGCCATGCCCCAGACGGCCCCTCCGCCTCCTCCTCCTCCTCCTCCTCCTCCTCTTCGGCCTCCCGCCGCACCATGAAGCGGCAGAACGTGCGGACGCTGGCTCTCATCATGTGCACCTTCACCTACCTGCTGGTGGGAGCCGCCGTCTTCGACGCGCTGGAGTCGGAGGAAGAGACGGCGGAGAGGAGGCGGCTGGAGGCGAAGAGCCAGGAGCTGAAGAGCAAATACAACCTGAGCGCCGAGAGCTACCGCGAACTCGAGTGGGTCGTCCTCAAGCTCAAGCCGCACAAGGCCGGCGTCCAGTGGAAATTCGCCGGTTCTTTCTACTTCGCCATCACCGTCATCACTACTATAGGTACCGATGGGCATCCCCCCCCTTCCTCTACCCGGACACCCCCCCACCTCGCACCCCGGCTCGGCGCTCGACCCGTTTCCAGTCGTGGGATGTGGGTCCCAGTGGTATTTTCCCCTCGCCACCCCCCTTTTCTCACCCTTACCAGATACCTCTTGACACCCCCCACCTCTTCCCCTACCCTCCAACCCCCCCACCTCGCACCCCTGCACAGCTTTTGACCCATTTCCAGCCGTGGGATATGTGTCCCAGTGGATATTTTCCCCTCGCCACCCCCCTTTTCCCACCCTTACCAGATACCTCCTGACACCCCCCCGCTCTTCCTCTACCCCCCACCCCCCCACCTCGCACCCCTGCTCAGCTTTTGACCCATTTCCAGCCGTGGGATATGGGGCCCCGTGGATATCCCCCCCCGTCCCCCCCTTTCCCACCGTTACCAGATACCTCTTGACACCCCCCCCTCTTTCCCAACCCCCCCACCTCGCACCCCGGCTCGGCGCTCGACCCGTTTCCAGTCGTGGGATATGGGTCCCAGTGGTATTTTCCCCTCGCCCCCACCCCTTTCCCACCCTTCCCAGGTACCTCTTGACACTCCCCCCCTCTTCCCCTACCCCCCAACCCCTCCCCCTCGCACCCCAGCTCGGCTCTCGACCCGTTTCCAGCCGTGGGATATGGGGCCCTGTGGATATCCCCCCCCCCTTCCCACCGTTACCAGTCCTGCTCGACATCCCCCATATCACCCCACACCCCCCCTGCCACCCCACACCCCGCAGACTGGGCGCTCGACCCGTTTCCAGCCGTGGGATATGTGCCCCAATGGATATTTTCCCCTCGCCCCCACCCCTTTCCCACCCTTACCAGGTACCTTTTGACACCCCCCCGCTCTTCCCCTACCCCCCAACCCCCCCACCTCGCACCCCTGCTCTGCTTTCGACTCGTTTCCAGCTGTGGGATATGGGTCCCAGTGGTATTTTCCCCTCGCCCCCCTCCCTTTCCCACCGTCACCAGGTACCTCTTGACACTCCCCCCCTCTTCCCCTACCCCCCCACCCTTCCACCTCGCACCCCGGCTCGGCGCTCGACCCGTTCCCACCCGTGGGATGTGGGTCCCCGTGGACATCCCCCCCCGCCCCCCCCTTTCCCACCGCTACCAGTACCGCTTGACCCCCGGCTGGGCGCTCGCGGGGGTCTTTGTGACCCATTTCCAGCCGTGGGATATGGGTCCCGGTGGACATATCCTCACCCCCTCCACTCCAGCCCCCCTTCTCCTCCACCGTTGCCGCTGCGCGTTACCCCGTGCGCCCATCCCCGTGGCATCGGGGCGATCTGACCGCCCGGTTACTCTGCAACAGGGGAAACCCCCTCCCCACCCCGCTCGGATATCTCTGCGCCCCCCCGCCCCACTCCCCCCGCCCCGGCTTCTATCCCGCACCGCCCGTCCCCGTGGTATCGGGGCGACCCGCATGTCTCGGCTCCCCCGCTATTGGGGACCCCCCCCCACCCTGCGCCCATCCCCGTGGTATCGGGGCGACCCGCATGTCTCGGCTCCCCCGCTATTGGGGACCCCCCCCCACCCTGCGCCCGTCCCCGTGGTATCGGGGTGACCCGCATGTCTCGGCTCCCCCGCTACTGGGGACCCTCCCCCACCCTGCGCCCATCCCCGTGGTATCGGGGTGACCCGCATGTCTCGGCTCCCCCGCTATTGGGGACCCCCCCCCCACCCTGCGCCCATCCCCGTGGTATCGGGGTGACCCGCATGTCTCGGCTGCCCCGCTACTGGGGACCCCCCCCCACCCTGCGCCCATCCCCGTGGTATCGGGGTGACCCGCATGTCTCGGCTCCCCCGCTATTGGGGACCCCCCCCCACCCTGCGCCCATCCCCGTGGTATCGGGGTGACCCGCATGTCTCGGCTGCCCCGCTACTGGGGACCCCCCCCCACCCTGCGCCCATCCCCGTGGTATCGGGGTGACCCGCATGTCTCGGCTCCCCCGCTATTGGGGACCCCCCCCCACCCTGCGCCCATCCCCGTGGTATCGGGGTGACCCGCATGTCTTGGCTGCCCCGCTATTGGGGACCCCCCCCCACCCTGCGCCCATCCCCGTGGTATCGGGGCGACCCTCCCGCCGATTCCCTCGGGAAAACCCCGCCAACACCCCCTTACACACCCCCCCACCCCCCCAAAACCCGCCCATCCCCGCAGGGTCCCCCCCCCCCCCCACGAAATCCCCCCCCGACCTCAGCCCGCCCCCCCCTCCGGTATCGGGGTGACCCTCCCGGACAAGCCCCAGCCCGCATCCTCCCGAAATCTCCCATCCCCGAAGCGTCGGGGCTTCCCGATCACCCCCCTACCCCCCTGTACCCCCCCCCTCACCCGCGGCACCCTGGGACCCCCCCCCCGCCCGGAGCTCAGCCCATCCCCGCGGTGTCGGGGCTGTTCGCCAGCCTCTCTCCCCAGCCCCGGAGCCACCGCTGGTCCTTCCCCGTCTCACCCATCCCCGGGGTATCGGGGGGGGGGTCCCTCCTGCCTTGGGGGGAGCGCCGGCCCGCCCATCCCCGTGGTCTCTGGTCTCCGTGCTCTCCAGGGACCCCCCATCCCCGCAGCCTCTGGGCTCCCCACCCTCGTGTCCCCCCCCTGCCTTGGGGACACCCTCACGGGGCGGGCAGGGGGGCTTCTCACCCCCTCTCCCACCCCCTCTCCCACCCACACTGCAACTCGCCCTGGGGTGGGGGGGTGTCTGAGCTGGGACCCCCTCCCCAGCCCTGCAGGGAGGCTCTGGGTGGGGGGTGCAGGTGCAGCAGGGCTGTGGGGGCTGTGTATGCTTGGGGGGGGGTCACAGTGGGGCTGTGGGACAGGGGGTTTCCTTGGCTGAGCCCTTCCCTGGAAGAGGAGGAGGAGGAGGAGGAAGAGGAAGGTCCCCTGGGGACAGGGTTCCCTCGCAGCCCCTCTCCTGCCCTTCCCAGTGGGACCCCCACCCTGGGGGGATGGGGGCAGGACGATGGGGAGGTGTCCCTGCCTGCACAGGGACACTCTGGCCCAACAAAGGGGGGTGCTCAGGGTGGGCTCCCTCCCTTGACCCAACCCCACCCAGGGTGCCCCCCCCACTTTGGGAGAGGGGCTGTGGGACTGGGAAGGGGGGGAGGACAGGACCGGTAGGGTCCCAGCCTGCTGCTGTGTGTGTTCACCCCACCCCATCACCACCCCATCCTCTCTGGGTCCCCTCCATGGACCAACCGGGGTGACCCCAATCCCCAGACCCCCCCCCCCAAATCCTCAGCACACCGAATACTTGGGGTGCTCCCCAATTTGAGGGGGGGGGGTGCACACAGACAGCCAATGGCTGAAGCAGGATGAGACGTGGCTGCCCCCAACCAGCACCCCCATGGGGGTCCCACCCCAGGGAGATGCTGGCTGGGGGGTGGGGGGGGTCCGGCTTTGGGGACAGGGATGTGGGGGTGCCTGCTGGATCCCAGGGCGGTTGGAGACAGGGGCTGGCGGGAGCAGCTGGGAGAGGCTTGGGAAGTGAAGACAAGCAGCTTATGTTTGACGTGAGAGGGAGGAGGAGCGGGCAGGGGGTGCGCGGGGGGCTGGGGAGGGGAGGGGAGGGGAGGGGAGGGGAGCGGCGGCTCGCCAGCCCGCACAAAGGATGCTGCGGGGACAGGAGGGGGACGAAGCCAGACCGGTGTGCACAGCCCCTAGAGGGGACTGCGGGGGGCTGTGAGCAGGAATTGGGGGTCTTTCCTTGCCCCCCTACCCCTTTCCAGGGGGCACCCCTCTCCCCAGCCCTGCCTGCAGCCTGAGAGAGGGCTGGTTGTGCAGGGCTGAGTCCTGACGCAGCCGTGACACCCCAGAAAAGCACCCTGGGACTGGGGAGAGGGTTGGGGGGGGGGGGGATTCAAACCTTAAAAACCTCACCTTGGGCTTGATGCAGGACCCCAGATGGGGTCCCCACCTCAAAAACGGGGTGTCCATCCTCAGCCAGGGGGAACACAGGGGTGATGTCCATGAACGGGGATTAACTGCTCTGGGAAGCATCAAGCTCCTGGCAGCTTCAGCCTCTCCAAGGGCTCAGAGAGGGGGGGAACAGGCATGAAGGTGCAGGGGGAATCTTATTTTTGACCAAAATCTGCTGGTTTTGTGGGCAGAGCTTGGAGCTGGCCCCTTCCCATGGAGCTCAGGGGGTGCTGACCAGCACAGAGGGAAAAACCCCATCAGACCCCACAGGAGGGGAAAGAAAATCCCTTTATTCCCATGAAATGGGATTTTTCCAGTGGGGGGAAGAAATAAAAAGGGGAGGGGGGGAAGAGGCATTCTTCCAGGAAATGATAAACCTCTGAACCTCTCTAAAGCTCCTGGTGCTGCTGGGGACCGTGGAACTGGGAGCAATGGGGATGCTGAGGGTTTCAAGCTGGGCAGGAGGCAGGAGAAGCTGGGAAGGGGCTGGGTCCCGCTGGGAAAGTTTTCCTTATATTTGGGGGTTGGTTTGGGTGGGTGGGGGGGGTTGTTTTTTTCCCTCTCTCCCTCTGGGAAAAGAGGCAGGAGGGAGCTGTGTACCCAGGGATGCTCTAAAGGGCACCCTCCCCATGGCTGCCCTGGGCTTGGGACACTGGTAGTGGGGTGCAGCCCCCCCAAATCCCTAGGGGGGGATGCTCCAGGGCCCTGGGGATCCCCAAAGCTCCACACAGGGGGACTGGGGGCAAGGGGAGCTGCAGGGATGGAGCCTCTGCAGCCAGGCTGAGCTGCCCCCAGGGTCCTGGTAGTGGGGTGCAGGCCCCCCAAATCCCCAGGGAGGGGATGCTCCAGGGCCCTGGGTACCCCCAAAGCACCACAAGGGGGGACTGGGGGCAAGGGGAGCTGCAGGGATGGAGCCTCTGCAGCCAGGCTGAGCTGCCCCCAGGGTCCTGGTAGTGGGGTGCAGCCCCCCCAAATCCCCGGGGGGGGGGATGCTCCAGGGCCCTGGGGATCCCCAAAGCTCCACACAGGGGGACTGGGGGAGCTGCAGGGTGGGCAGGGATGGAGCTTCTGCAGCCAGGCTGAGCTGGCCCCAGGGTCCTGGTAGTGGGGTGCAGCCCCCCCAAACCTCTTTGAGGAGCTGCTCCAGGGCCCTGGGGACCCCCAAAACTCCCCACAGGGGGACTGGGGGGCAAGGGGAGCTGCAGGGAGGGCAGGGATGGAGCCTCTACAGCCAGGCTGAGCTGCCCCAGGGTCCTGCCACCCTCCACGTCCCCGGCCACCTCGGTCCTGTCCCCATCCCAGGGGCCCCCAGGCTCCAGGGCCGGCTGTGACGCCTCTCCCTGGATTGCTCCCAAAAAAACCCTTCCCCCCGCCCTCCCCACCCCCCTCCTCCCCCCCTTCCCCTCCTCCCTCGGCCGTGAGGAAGAGCCAGCAGCCATGTGTGCTGGGGCAGGTGGCGGATGCCACCGCCGTGTCACCATCTGTCACAGCCCTCCTCCCTCCCTGCCTGTTTATCCAGCGAGCCAGGAGACACCCCCCACCCCTCCCAGGGTGAGAGCTGGTCCTCACCCACCCTCTTCTGCTGGTGGTGTCCCCACCAGCCACCCCCCCACCCCTGTCCCTGGGCTGCCTCTGTCTGTCCCCAGTCCATCCCGCCCATTCCCAGTGGGAAGCTTTTCCCTGCCTGGGAATAGAGGAAGGACCTGGGGACCCCCACCCCCACCCCCAGAGTGACCCTCCCAGTACCAGCACAGGCACCAGTGGGAGGGGAAGGACCCCCAGTTCTCCAGCACTGGGGGGTGCAGTGGAGGGCAATGCCTTGGGGGAGAGATGGGAGCTGCCACCGCTTGCACAAGGAGGAGGTTGCAGCAGTTTTGGGGTGTCAGTGGGGCTGCCCAGGGGTGCAAGACGGGGTGCCAGCTCCTCCCAGCTCCCTCTGGGTGTTTCAGTCCCCATCCTGCACTCTCCACGCCTGCTGAAAGGGATGGCAGTGGGAACGGGTGTTGGTGCCTTTGATAGGTTTCAGAGTTAACATGCCAGAGGGGAAAACTGGTCCAGGGCTGGGGTTCTCCTCCCCTCAGCACAGACCCTGCCCTGGGCTGTGGCATCCAGGCAGCAGGGAGAGACAGGCAGCATCCCAGTCCCTTCAGTCCCTGGGGATCAGCAGGATCTTCCCCAGGGGAACGGCCCCATCCAGCCCAGTGGCTCGCTGGCTGGAGCTGGGATGCACTTGGGTGTCCCAGTCGTGCTGCTGAGCCCCAGGAGGTGGCAGAAGGCAGGCTTGGGAGGCCAGGACAGCTTCCCTTCCCTCTCCAGTTAGACACCAGGCCACCCCCTGCCACCTTTCCCCCACGGTGTGCTGGGATTGCTGTTCACTCTGAAGCCTAATGAGGGCAGGTAGCTCTCTGCCACCGATCCCTGCAGGGGGGGAATGGGGAGAAGGTGTGTGTGCACCAAGAGCAGAGCCATCCCTGAGCCCTGCCTGGCAGTGATGTGTGTTTTTGGGGCACCCCCCCCTGCCCCAGCAGCCAACCCCCCACCCTGGGGCTCACCGAGGAGGCAGAGCTTCTCCCTGGAAAGGCTCCAGCAAACCTGTGCTGGGGTGAGGATACCACACACGTGTCCCATCCCAAGGGATTCATCTCAAGGACCCTCCAAACCTGGGGCTGCCCCTCCTCAAGCATCCCTACACCCCATCCCTCTCCCATCCTCCTCCTCCTCCCACCCAGGCTGTGAACTCCCTGCTCCTCTCCGTGCCAGAGCGATAACAGCAATTAATACCCTCTCCCTCCCTGCTCACCCCCCCCTCAGCCCCCCCTGCTCTCCCCCTCAGCCCCCCCCAGCCCCAGCCTCTCCCAGCTGATGCCTCATTAAACTGGCCAGCACAGCCTGACTCAGAGCAAGGCATCACCACCACGTGCCAGGGCAGAGATGCTCTGAGCCAAGGAGGGTTCATCACCCAGGCAAAAAGAACCCAATTTCATTGCATTTTGGGGTATTATTTATCATCCCCCCCCCCCAAATACCAAGTTTTGGGGCTGGTTGATTGAGCTGGGCTCTGCCAAGAGACCTGCACCGTGGTGGAGCCGTGGGAGAGCCCCGCTCTGCCTGTGTGTGATTTATGGGCTGGCTTCAGTGTTTATCGGGCTGGAGAGGCTGGGGGGCTGGGGGGGTTAATTGGAGCAGTGAGAGGGGAGGGGGCTGTGCTGGGGAGGGGGGCTCGGCTGGGCTGGGTGCCTGCAGGGAGGGGGGGCAAGGAGAGCGGCTGTGGGGCATGGGAAGGGCCCCACTGGTGCTGCAAGTGGGGCTGGGGGCTGGTGTGTGGGGCTGGTGCAGGGTGCTGGTGCACAGAATTGGTGCAGGGTGCTGGTGCACAGCACTGGTGCAGGGTGCTGGTGCAGGGTGTTGGTGCAGGGTGGTGGCACATGGTGCTGGTGTAGGGTGCTGGTGCACAGCACTGGTGCAGGGTGCTGGTGCAGGGTGTTGGTGCACAGCACTGGTGCAGGGTGGTGGTGTGTGGTGTTAGTGTGCCATGCTGGTGCAGGGTGCTGGTGCAGGGTGGTGGCCCATGGTGCTGGTGCATGGTGCTGGTGCACAGCACTGGTGCACAGTGCCAGCCCATGGTGCTGGTGCACTGTGTTGGTGCACAGTGTTGGTGCACAGCACCGGTGCAGGGTGGTGGTGTGTGGTGTTAGTGTGCCATGCTGGTGCACAGCACTGGTGCACAGTGCCAGCCCATGGTGCTGGTGCAGGGTGTTGGTGATGGTGCTGGTGCACTGTGTTGGTGCAGGGTGCTGGTGCAGGGTGCTGGTGCACAGCACCGGTGCAGGGTGGTGGTGCATGGTGTTAGTGTGCCATGCTGGTGCCCAGCACCGGTGCAGGGTGGTGGTCCATGGTGCTGGTGCAGGGTGCTGGTGCACACCACTGGTGCACAGTGTTGGTGCTGGGTGTTGGTGCTGGGTGCTGGTGTAGGGTGTTAGTGCACAGAATTGGTGCATGGTGCTGATGCATGGTGGTGCTGTGTGGTGCTGGTGCACAGCACTGGTGCAGGGTGGTGGCCCATGGTGCTGGTGCAGGGTCTTGGTGTGTGGTGGTGCTGCGTGGTGTTGGTGAATGGTGTTTGTGCACAGAGTTGGTGCACGACACTGGTGCATGGTGCTGGTGCATGGCCCATGGTGCAGGTGCACGGTGTTAGTGTGCCATGCTGGTGCACACCACTGGTGCAGGGTGGTGGCCCATGGTGCTGGTGCTGGTGCATGGTGTTAGTGTGCAATGTTGGTGCACAGCACTGGTGCATGGTATTGGCCCATGGTGCTGGGGCAGGGTGCTGGTGCACAGCATTGGTGTACAGTGTTGGTGCACCATGTTGGTGCCCAGTGCTGGTGCATGGTGCTGGTGCACAGCATTGGTGCACAGTGCTGGTGCATGGTGCTGGCCCATGGTGCTGGTGCACAGCATTGGTGTGCAGTGTTAGTGCACAGCGTTGGTGCACAGTGTTGGTGAAGGGTGCTGGTGCACAGTGTTGGTGCACAGAATTGGTGCACTGTGTTGGTGCACGGTGCCAGCCCATGGTGCTGGTGCACGGTGCTGGTGCACGGTGCTGGTGGATGGTGCTGGTGGATGGTGCTGGTGTAGGGTGTTGGTGCACAGCACTGGTGCAGGGTGCTGGTGGTTGGTGCTGGTGCACAGTGTTGGGTGCAGGATACTGGGTGCTGGTGCTGGGTGCTGGTGCTGGGTGCATGGTGCTGGGTGCTGGTGCACAGTGCTGGGTGCTGGTGCACAGCGTTGGGTGCAGGATACTGGGTGCAGGATACTGGGTGCTGGTGTTGGGTGCTGGGTGCTGGTGCACAGTGTTGGGTGCAGGATACTGGGTGCTGGTGCTGGGTGCATGGTGCTGGGTGCTGGTGCACAGTGTTGGGTGCAGGATACTGGGTGCAGGATACTGGGTGCTGGGTGCTGGTGCTGGATGCTGGTGCACAGTGTTGGGTGCTGGTGCAGGGTCCTGGTGTTGGGTGCTGGTGCACAGTGTTGGGTGCAGGATACTGGGTGCTAATGCTGGGTGCTGGTGCACAGCGTTGGGTGCATGGTACTGGGTGCTGGTGCACAGACTTGATGCACAGCATTGGTGCAGGGTGCTGGTGCTGGGTGCTGGTGCTGGGTGCTGGTGCACAGTGTTGGGTGCAGGATACTGGGTGCTGGTGCTGGGTGCTGGTGCTGGGTGCTGGTGCACAGTGTTGGGTGCAGGATACTGGGTGCTGGTGCTGGGTGCTGGTGCTGGGTGCTGGTGCACAGTGTTGGGTGCAGGATACTGGGTGCTGGGTGCTGGTGCACAGTGTTGGATGCAGGATACTGGGTGCTGATGCTGGGTGCTGGACACTGGTGCGTGGTGCTGGTGCTGGGCGCCCTCCCACACCTCACCCCTTCCCAAACCAAGCAGAGCCCCAGGAGGACGAGGCCGCATCCTGCTCCCCTGGGCGAAGGGTCCCAGGCAGGGTGGGTGCTGAGCGATGGGGCAGCCCCACCTCTGCCCCACGGAGCCCAGTGCCGAAACCCAGTGGGGAGCTCCGTGTCCCAGGGCACAGCACCCCCCACGTCCCAGGGCACCGTGGCAGGATTGGGCCAGGGGAAGGATGTGACCCTGGGTGCTGGGGGCTCGGTGGGGATGGGCTGAGGTTTGGGGGGGCTTTAGCTCATCAGGGAGGAGCTTGGGGGGGTGACCAGGTTGGGGCTGAGCTCGTACCATGTCCCCATCCCACTCAGGCTGAGGGGGGTGGGGGGTGCCAGGGCAGTGAGGAGGGGTCCTCTGGGGGCTGAGTCTTGCCTGAGGCTGGGGTTCTGTGCTGTCCCGTGGGATTTTAGGGTGCCCCCCACCCCCCAAACTGACCTTGCCTCTGGGTTTTGGGGTGTTTCCCTGCATCCAGCCCATCCCCAGGGTATCCCACCTTGCCCCTGACACACAGAGCACCCCCCTCCTGCTGCAGCCCATGGGATTTTAGGGTGCCTCCCCTACCCCACCTACCCCAAATGACCCTGCCTCTGGGTTTCAGGGTGTTTCCCTGCATCCAGCCCATCACCAGGGTATCCCACCTTGCCCCAGGACAGCACCCGCTCCTGCTGCAGCCCTGCAGGGTGCCCATGGGATTTTAGGGAGCTCCCCCACCTACCCCAAATGACCCTGCCTCTGGGTTTTGGGGTGCTTCCCTGCATCCAGCCCATCACCAGGGTATCCCACCTTGCCCCTGGCACAGAGAGCACCCCCCTCCTGATGGAGTCCTACAGGGTGTCCATGGGATTTTAGGGTGTCCCCCCACCCTCCATCCCCCCAAATGACCCTGCCTCTGGGTTTTTGGGGTGTTTCCCTGCATCCTGCCCATCACCAGGGTATCCCACCTTGCCCCTGACACACAGAGCACCCCCCTCCTGCTGCAGCCCATGGGATTTTAGGGTGCCTCCCCTACCCCACCTACCCCAAATGACCCTGCCTCTGGGTTTCGGGGTGTTCCAGCCGTGCCCATCCCTGGGGTATCCCACCTTGCCCCAGGACAGCACCCGCTCCTGCTGCAGCCCTGCAGGGTGCCCATGGGATTTTAGGGTGCCCCCCTACCCCACCTACCCCAAATGACCCTGCCTCTGGGTTTCGGGGTGTTCCAGCCGTGCCCATCCCTGGGGTATCCCACCTTGCCCCAGGACAGCACCCGCTCCTGCTGCAGCCCTGCAGGGTGCCCATGGGATTTTAGGGTGCCCCCCTACCCCACCTACCCCAAACTGACCCTGCCTCTGGGTTTTGGGGTGTTCCAGCCGTGCCCATCCCTGGGGTATCCCACCTTGCCCCAGGACAGCACCCGCTCCTGCTGCAGCCCTGCAGGGTGCCCATGGGATTTTAGGGTGTCCCCCCACCCTCCATCCCCCCAAATGACCCTGCCTCTGGGTTTTGGGGTGCTTCCCTGCATCCTGCCCATCACCAGGGTATCCCACCTTGCCCCTGGCACAGAGAGCACCCCCATCCTGCTGGAGTCCTACAGGGTGCCCATGGGATTTTAGGGTGTCCCCCCACCCTCCATCTCTCCAAATGACCCTGCCTCTGGGTTTTGGGGTGCTTCCCTGCATCCTGCCCATCACCAGGGTATCCCACCTTGCCCCAGGACAGCACCCCCCTCCTGCTGCAGCCCTGCAGGGTGCCCATGGGATTTTAGGGTGCCCCCCACCCTCCATCCCCCAGAATGACCCTGCCTCTGGGTTTTGGGGTGTTTCCCTGCATCCTGCCCATCACCAGGGTATCCCACCTTGCCCCTGGAGCAGAGAGCACCCTTATCATGCTGCAGCCCCGCAGGGTGCCCATGGGATTTTAGGGTGCCGCCCCCACCCTCCACCCCCCAAATGACCCTGCCTCTGGGTTTTGGGGTGTTCCAGTGGTGCCCATCCCCGGGGTATCCCACCTTGCCCCTGGAGCAGAGAGCACCCCCATCCTGCTGCAGCCCTGCAGGGTGCCCATGGGATTTTAGGGTGCCCCCCCCCTCCATCTCCCCAAATGACCCTGCCTCTGGGTTTTGGGGTGTTCCAGCCGTGCCCATCCCCGGGGTATCCCACCCTGCCCCAGGACAGCACCCTGCTCCTGCTGCAGCCCCGCAGGGTGCCTGAGGGCAGGGCTGGGGGGCCCCCTCCTGCCCCCCCCTTTTCGCAGGAGGCAGAGGGGGGGGGGAGCCGGGCGGGGGCCTGGCCGAGCCCCAGGACCGAGGGAAAACTTGCCAGTTTTGGCGCAAACAGGAGGCTTGGCCGGCGCTGGGATTTTCCATGACACCATCCTGACCCCCCCGCGGGCAGCAAGGCCTGGGGGGGGGGACACAGGCACCCACTGCACCCCCAGAGCTGCCCGCTCAGCCCTCCTGCCCAGGGAGGGGCTGGGGGGTAGAGGGGCTGGGGGTGGCTCTGAGCCCCTTTGGGGTGACCCCTCCCATCTCCAAATGTAGAGGAGAAACCTGGGGGGGGGGTCGTGGTGCTGTGGGGTTACCCCAGGGGTGTGTTTGGGGAGGGGAGGGAGGACCCCAGGGTCTGGCCCCCACCTCCATCCCCCACTCCCCCCCACCTCATGTCTGGGGTGGTCTTCAAGCCCCCCCCGCCCCCCGCCCAGGGAAGCCCCTGGGGTAGGGGGGAGGCTGAGGGGAGGGTGGGCTTTGGGGATGGGACTGGGGAGATGGGGTGAGGGGGTGGGCGGGAAGGGGGATGGGTGGGAGGAGGTGGAGGGGTGGGTGGATTCATGGAGGGAGGGATGGAGGGATGGATGGATGGATGGATGGATGGATGGATGGATGGATGGATGGATGGAGGGATGGATGGATGGATGGATGGATGGAGGGATGGATGGGTGGATGGATGGAGGGATGGAGGGATGGAGGGATGGAGGGATGGATGGGTGGATGGATGGAGGGATGGAGGGATGGATGGAGGGATGGATGGAGGGATGGATGGAGGGATGGATGGATGGATGGAGGGATGGAGGGAGGGATGGATGGATGGATGGAGGGATGGATGGATGGATGGGTGGATGGATGGAGGGATGGAGGGATGGAGGGATGGAGGGAGGGATGGATGGATGGATGGATGGATGGATGGATGGAGGGATGGATGGAGGGATGGATGGAGGGATGGAGGGAGGGATGGATGGATGGAGGGATGGATGGATGGAGGGATGGATGGATGGAGGGATGGATGGAGGGATGGGTGGATGGATGGATGGATGGATGGATGGATGGATGGATGGATGGATGGATGGATGGATGGGTGCATGATGGACAGGCAGGTGGATATGGCAGGCTGTGAGGACAGTGAGCCAGCTGCCCCTTCTCCCACCCCAGTAGAGGCACAGTGAGGCCATCCCAGCTCTGGGTGCAGGACACAGAGGGGATGGGGCAGCCGGGGTGCTGTGGGTCCCAGGGCTCACCCAGCTCAGCATCATCCCAGTTCCTGGCTGCCCAGGTCCCGTCCCTCTGCTCCAGCTGCCCCTGCTGGGGGGGTCCCCAGGCAGGATGAGCCCCCTCCCTCTGCCCTGCCCCTGGCTGTTTGCTCAGGGCGCTGCCACCTGCTGCCTTCCCAGCTGCTCCCTGCCTGCTGGGAGACACCCAGACCCAGCTGGGCCTTACTGGGAGCAATGGGAGCCTGGGAAACACTGAGTTGGATGCTGGACCTTACTGGGAGCAATGGGGGGACACACTGGTGAACACCAAATGGGATGCTGGTCCTTACTGGGAGCAATGGGCGGGCTGGGACACACTGAACAGGATGCCAGGACGAACCCACCCAGCCTATGGGGGTGTGTGTGGGGTGCAAGTGGGTGCCAGGATGAGCCCACCCCATGCCCAGCATGCAGCCAGCCCCCTCCCAAACCCCCTCAGCACCCAGTGCCACCCCCCAGGGCCCCTCTCCCTGCTTCCCTTTGCACCCTCCAGCTTCCTAACACTTCCTCTCTGCAAAGTGTGTGTCCCCCCCCCACCTCCCCTCTCTCCTCTCCCTCCCTCCCACCCCCCAGCAGCTGCCCAGTTAATCCCAGCCATCCATCCCTCCCGACAGCCTGGGATTTGCTCCAGGCCAGAGCCCAGCCAGGCCCTGCACCTGCTCCCTGGGGCCACGGCCAGACCCAGCCCTGCTCCTCCACAGCCCTAAAAAGGAGAGGAGCGGCTGCGTTCCTCTGGGACAGGTCATGCCTTCTCCCCAGGGACACACTCAGAGCTCCCTACCAGCTTTCAGCACCCTTGGGTGCGCCCCTCAGGGCACCCCGACTCTGCTTTCCCCCTGGAGCATCTCTCTTGGGGCACCCCTCTGGGGAGCACCCATCCCATGGGGAAGGCTGGGATGAGGGAGTGGGGATGCTGAGCTCCTTCTGGGAGAGGATGGGGGGGAGCATCCCTCTTGGGACACCCCTTTGAGCAGCACCCATCCCATGGGGAGGTCTGGGGTGGGGGTGGGATGCAGGAGCAGGGATGCTGAGTGGGAGGGGTGCAGAAGCAGGGATGCTGAGCTCCTTCTGGGAGAGGATGTGGGGAGTATCCCTCTTGGGACACCCCTTTGAGGAGCACCCATCCCATGGGGAGGGCTGGGGTGGGGGTGGGATGCAGGAGAGATGCAGGAGGGATGTAGGGAGGGATGCTGGAGCAGGGATGCTGAGCTCCTTCTGGGAGAGGATGGGGGGAGCATCCCTCTTGGGACACCCCTTTGAGCAGCACCCATCCCATGGAGAGGGCTGGGATGGGGGAGCGGGGATGCTGAGTGGGAGGGATGCAGGAGGGATGCAGAAGTGGGGATGCTGAGCTCCTTCTGGAAGAGGATGGGGGGAGCATCCCTCTTGGGACACCCCTTTGGGGACCACCCATCCCATGGGGAGGGCTGGGGTGGGGGTGGGATGTAGGAGGGATGCAGGAGTGGGGATGCTGAGCTCCTTCTGGGAGAGGATGGGGGGAGCATCCCTCTCGGGACACCCCTTTGAGCAGCACCCATCCCATGGGGAGGGCTGGGGTGGGATGCAGGAGGGATGCAGGAGCAGGGATGCTGAGTAGGAGGGATGCAGGAGCAGGGATGCTGAGCTCCTTCTGGGAGAGGATGTGAGGAGCATCCCTCTTGGGACACCCCTTTGGGGAGTACCCATCCCATGGGGAGGGCTGGGATGGGGGTGGGATGTAGGAGGGATGCAGGAGTGGGGATGCTGAGCTCCTTCTGGGAGAGGATGGGAACGTGGTGGAGACCATCCCTCTTGGGACACCCCTTTGAGCAGCACCCATCCCATGGGGAGGGCTGGGGTGGGATGCAGGAGGGGTGCAGGAGCAGGGATGCTGAGTGGGAGGGATGCAGGAGCAGGGATGCTGAGCTCCTGGGAGAGGATGGGAAGGTGGTGGGGAGCATCACTGGGTTGGGATACAGCATCAAGTCGGGACTGCTGGTGCAGCAGAGGCACCCCTGGTCCTGGGAGCTGCATCCCTCTGCCCAGCTCTCCCTCCCCACCCATCTCCATCCCACCCTGGCTGTAAGAGGGGTTCAGGGTGAGGGGAGGGGGGTGGGGTCAGTCTTTCTTCCACCTCCTGAAGATCTCCATTTCTCCCCCCGGGTTGGATTTCACATCCTGGTGACCTCCCCCCCCCCCCTCCCTCCCCATCCTCAGACGTGCTGGAGCTCAGGCAGCGCCAGGGAAACAGGGGGGCGAGGGGGGGGCTGGCGGATTGACGGCAGCTCCGGACGCGCCGGGAGAGCTCAGAAACTCCCTCCCCTGGGGAAACGGCTCTAAATACAGCTGCGGGGGGCTGCGGGGGGCTGCGGGGGGCTGCAGGAGGCTGCGGGGGGCTGCGGGGGGCTGCGGGGGGCTGTGGGAGGCTGTGGGAGGCTGCTGGGGGCTGCAGGGGGCTGTGGGAGGCTGCGGGGGGCTGCGGGGGGCTGCGGGGGCTGTGGGGGCTGCGGGGGGCTGTGGGAGGCTGCGGGGGGGTGAGGGGGGCTGCGGGAGGCTGCGGGGGGCTGCGGGGGGGTGAGGGGGGCTGTGGGGGCTGTGGGGGGCTGTGGGGGGCTGCGGGGGGCTGTGGGAGGCTGCGGGGGGCTGTAGGAGGCTGCGGGGGCTGTGGGAGGCTGTGGGGGGCTGCGGGGGGCTGCAGGGGGTTCCGGGGGCTGCGGGGGGCTGCGGGCAGGGAGGGGCAGGCAGGGGGGTGCTGTGGCTGGCGGCAGGGCCAGGGGGCAGCACGCAGGGCTGGAGACCTCAAGGTCCATCCTCCACCGGCTGATGGGTCAGGAGTGGGGAGATCCGGGCTGCTGAGGGGGGGAAACGGGGGTGTCAGGGGTAGGCAGGGTGAGGGCTCGGTGCTGGCTGGGAGGGCAGCAGGGTGGGAGCCCAGTTTGGAAGGTGCTGGCCAGCTCTGCTGCAGGACCCGGTGGTGACCTGGGGGGGAATGGTGTTGCCTCAGTTTCCCCTCTGCCATCGAGGAGCTGCAGGCTGGGGGGGCACCCAGAAGCAGCCCCCTTTTCTCTCAGTGAGGAAAGGGACAGGGGGGCACCCGGCACTGATGGGAGCAGGGATGAGCCAGTGGTGCTCTGGTGATGCTCATGATGCTCTCCAGAAATGCTCTGGTGATGCTCTGGTGATGTCCTGGTGATGCCCTGGTGATCCTCTGGTGATATTTCTGGTGATGCTCTGGTGATGCCCTCCAGCAATGCTCTGGCAATGCTCTAGTGATGCTCTGGTGATGCTCTGGTGATGCTCTAGTGATGCCCTGGTGATGCTCTGGTGATGCTCTAGTGATGCCCTGGTGATGCTCTGGTGATGATCTTGTGATGGACTCCAGCGATGCTCTGGCAATGCTCTGGCAATGATCTGGTGATGCTCCAGTGATGCCCTGGTGATGCTCTCCAGAAATGTTCTGGTGATGCTGTGGTGATGCTCTGGTGATGCCCTAGTGATACCCTGGTGATGCCCTGATGATGCCCTGGCAATGCTCTGGTGATGCCCTGGTGGAAAGAGAAAGGCAAAAGGAAAGTGAAAGGAAAGAGAAAGGGAAAGGGAAAGGGAAAGGGAAAGGGAAAGGGAAAGGGAAAGGGAAAGGGAAAGGGAAAGGGAAAGGGAAAGGGAAGGGAAGGGAATGGGAAAGGGAAAGGGAAAGGGAAGGGAAGGGAAGGGAATGGGAAGGGAAAGGGAAAGGGAAAGAAAAGGGAAAGGGAAGGAAATGGGAAAGGGAAGGGAAAGGAAGGGGAAAGGGAAAGGGAAAGGGAAAGGGAAAGGGAAAGGGAAAGGGAAAGGGAAAGGGAAAGGGATGGGAATGGGAAAGGGAATGGGAAAGGGAAAGGGAAGAGAAAGGGATGGCCTGTCCCAGGATGGGCATTTCAGGGAGGAGCCACCTCCAGTGTCCACGCACATCCCCCCAGCCCAGCCAGAGCCCATCCAAATGCCCCCCAGCTGCCCCCACCCCAACCCAGGGGTGCAGCACCTCATCCATCACCCCCTTCCCAGCTCCTTTCTCCTTGAGCCAAGGACTTTCCTCCTTCTCCAGCCCCCCCTGCTTCATTTTGGAGACCCCATTGTCGTGTGTCCCCCTTTTTAGAGACCCCATTGTTGTGTCTCCTCCAACTTTAGAGACCCCATTGTTGTGTGTCCCCCTCCCATTTTACAGACCCCATTGTCATGTCTCCCCATTTTAGAGACCCCATTGTTGTGTGTCCCCCTTTTTGGAGACCCCATTGTCATGTCCCCCATTTTAGAGACCCCATTGTCATGTGTCCCCCTTTTTAGAGACCCCATTGTCTTGTCCCCCATTTTAGAGACCCCATTGTCATGTCCCCCCCAATTTAGAGACCCCATTGTAGTGTGTCCCTCATTTTAGAGACCCCATTGTTGTGTGCCCCCCATTTTAGAGACCCCATTGTCACGTCCCCCCCCACCTCCCCATCCACCCACGTCCACTCCTCCTTCCTGGGGGCTGAGGACAGCACCAGCCATGCTTGGGGTCCACCACCAGCCCCTGGGTGTGGGCTGTGTTTCGAGCTGCTGCCACCCCCTCTACCCCCATCCTCAAACCACCAACACCCCCCTTCCAACCATCCTCAACCCCCCCCACACTCAACCCCACCCCCACCCTGTGTCTCTGCTCCCCAGGTTACGGCCACGCAGCCCCCAGCACGGACGGGGGGAAGGTCTTCTGCATGGTCTACGCCTTGCTGGGCATCCCCCTCACCTTGGTGATGTTCCAGAGCCTGGGGGAGAGGATCAACACCTTTGTCAAGTACCTCCTCCACCGCATCAAGAAGTGCCTTGGCATGAGGCGGGCGGAGGTCTCCATGGCCAACATGGTGACCATCGGGTTCTTCTCCTGCATCAGCACCCTCTGCATCGGGGCGGCCGCCTTCTCCTACTACGAGCACTGGAGCTTCTTCCACGCCTACTACTACTGCTTCATCACCCTCACCACCATCGGCTTCGGGGACTACGTGGCCCTGCAGAAGGACGAGGCCCTGCAGAACAAGCCCCAGTACGTGGCCTTCAGCTTCGTCTACATCCTGACGGGGCTGACGGTGATCGGGGCCTTCCTCAACCTGGTGGTGCTGCGCTTCATGACCATGAACGCCGAGGATGAGAAGAGGGATGCTGAGCACCGGGCGCTGCTCACCCGTAACGCCCAGGCTGGGACCAGCCAGGCTGCTGATGCGGCCACAGCAGCATCGGTGGCAGCTGGAGGGGGTGGTGGTGGGGGTGGAGGGGGTGTTGGAGGGGGTGGGGGTGGCTTTCGGAACGTCTACGCTGAGGTTCTCCACTTCCAGTCCATGTGCTCGTGCCTGTGGTACAAGAGCAGGGAGAAGCTGCAGTACTCCATCCCCATGATCATCCCCAGGGACCTCTCCACCTCGGAGACCTGCGTGGAGCAGAGTCACTCCTCGCCTGGGCGCTGCCCGGAGACCCCCTCCAACAGATGCTTCTGCAACGCCCGCCGATCGGCCATCAGCTCTGTCTCCACCGGTCTCCACAGCCTCGCGGCTTTCCAGGGGCTCATGAAGCGCCGCAGCTCCGTGTAGTCCCCTCTTCATCCCCACCCCTGGACCCTCATCCTCCTCAGCCCCCCCAGTGACCCACCTTGGTCATGGCAGGAGGAATCTGCCCCAAGGGTCTGGAGGCAGGTTGGGACCCTCCCAGGGCTTGGGGAGGGGGGTGCTTGGGTCTGCGTTCCTCTGCTGGGACTGGAGGGGGATGCAGGGGTCTGCATTCCTCTACTGGGACTGGGGAGGGGGATGCTGGGCTCTGCATTCCTCTACTGGGACTGGAGAGGGATGCTGGGGTCTGCGTTCCTCTGCTGGGACTGGGGAGGGATGCTGGGGGTCTGCGTTCCTCTGCTGGGACTGGGGAGGGGGATGCTGGGCTCTGCGTTCCTCTACTGGGACTGGGGAGGGGGATGCTGGGCTCTGCATTCCTCTACTGGGACTGGAGAGGGATGCTGGGGTCTGCGTTCCTCTACTGGGACTGGAGGGGGATGCTGGGGTCTGCATTCCTCTGCTGGGACTGGGGAGGGGGATGCTGGGCTCTGTGTTCCTCTACTGGGACTGGGGAGGGATGCTGGGCTCTGCGTTCCTCTGCTGGGACTGGGGAGGGGGATGCTGGGCTCTGCATTCCTCTACTGGGACTGGAGAGGGATGCTGGGGTCTGCGTTCCTCTACTGGGACTGGAGGGGGATGCTGGGCTCTGTGTTCCTCTGCTGGGACTGGGGAGGGGGATGCTGGGCTCTGTGTTCCTCTACTGGGACTGGAGGGGGATGCTGGGCTCTGCATTCCTCTGCTGGGACTGGAGGGGGATGCTGGGCTCTGTGTTCCTCTACTGGGACTGGGGAGGGATGCTGGGGTCTGCATTCCTCTACTGGGACTGGAGGGGGATGCTGGGCTCTGTGTTCCTGTACTGGGACTGGGGAGGGATGCTGGGCTCTGTGTTCCTCTACTGGGACTGGGGAGGGATGCTGGGCTCTGCGTTCCTCTGCTGGGACTGGGAAGGGGGATGCTGGGCTCTGCGTTCCTCTGCTGGGACTGGGAAGGGGGATGCTGGGCTCTGCGTTCCTCTGCTGGGACTGGGGAGGGATGCTGGGGTCTGCATTCCTCTGCTGGGACTGGGGAGGGATGCTGGGCTCTGTGTTCCTCTGCTGGGACTGGGGAGGGATGCTGGGCTCTGTGTTCCTCTACTGGGACTGGGGAGGGATGCTGGGCTCTGCGTTCCTCTACTGGGACTGGAGGGGGAAGCTGGGCTCTGCATTCCTCTGCTGGGACTGGGGAGGGATGCTGGGCTCTGCATTCCTCTGCTGGGACTGGGGAGGGGGATGCTGGGCTCTGCGTTCCTCTGCTGGGACTGGGGAGGGGGATGCTGGGCTCTGCGTTCCTCTGCTGGGACTGGGGAGGGATGCTGGGCTCTGTGTTCCTCTGCTGGGACTGGGGAGGGATGCTGGGCTCTGCCTTCCTCTACTGGGACTGGGGAGGGGGATGCTGGGCTCTGTGTTCCTCTACTGGGACTGGGGAGGGGGATGCTGGGATCTGCGTTCCTCTACTGGGACTGGAGGGGGATGCTGGGGGTCTGCATTTCTCTGCTGGGACTGGGGAGAGATGCTGGGGTCTGCGTTCCTCTGCTGGGACTGGGGAGGGGGATGCTGGGGTCTGTGTTCCTCTACTGGGACTGGGGAGGGGGATGCTGGGCTCTGCATTCCTCTGCTGGGACTGGGGAGGGATGCTGGGCTCTGCGTTCCTCTGCTGGGACTGGGGAGGGGGATGCTGGGGTCTGCGTTCCTCTGCTGGGACTGGGGAGGGGGATGCTGGGGTCTGTGTTCCTCTGCTGGGACTGGGGAGGGATGCTGGGCTCTGCATTCCTCTGCTGGGACTGGAGGGGGATGCTGGGCTCTGCGTTCCTCTGCTGGGACTGGGGAGGGGGATGCTGGGGCAGGGGTGGGGAGGGTGTCCCTGTCCTCTCCGAAGAGGGAAGAAGGGAGCTGCTGGGTTTTAATTTTATTTCTTAATTTAAAGCTATTTTATTCTATTTTATTGTGCTGAAAACCACTCCTCAACAATGTGAAACCTGGAGAGAGGGGGAGGTCTGGTGGGGTGGGGAAAAGGGGGGACACCAAGGGGGGGTCCTCCACCTGCACCTCCCACTGAGATACCTGTGTTGAGAGGGGCTGGGGACCCCCGTGGTATGGACAGAGTGGCTGGGAACCCCCATGGTGTGGTCTAAATGACTGTGGACCCCCCATGGTGTGGTCCAAGGGGCTGTGGACCCCCCACACTGTGGTCTGAGTGGCTGGGGATCCCCCATGACATGGACCAAGTGGCTGTGGGCCCCCCATGGTGTGGTCTGAGGGGCTGGGGACCCCCCACAGCCATCCCATGTAGTGATCTGAGGAACCCCATGGTGTGGTCCAAGGGGCTGAGGGACCCCCACAACATGGTCTGAGGGGCTGAGGACCCCCCACAGCCATCCCATGTAGTGATCTGAGTGGCTGGGGACCCCCATGGTGTGGTCCAAGGGGCTGCAGACCCCCATGGTGTGGTTTCAAGTGGCTGAGGACCCCCACAGCATGGTCTGAGTGGCTGGGGACCCCCAGAGCCATCCCACAGCATGGTCCAAGTGGCTGTGGACCCTCATGGAGTGGTCTGAGTGGCTGAGGACCCCCCACGGTGTGGTCCAAGGGGCTGGAGACCCCCTATGGTGTGGTCTGAGGGGCTGGGGACCCCCACAGCATGGTTCACATGGCCAGGGACCCTCCATGGTGTGGTCTGAGTAGCTGAGAACCCTCCACAGCGTGGTCTGAGGGGCTGGGGACCCCCATGGTGTGGTCCAAGGGGCTGAGGACCCCCCCACAACATGGTTTGAGTGGCTGAGGACCCTCCACATCATGGTCTGAGGGACTGGGGACCCCTCCAGAGGCCTCCTGGGATGCAGGATGAAGAGGACACGGAGCTCCCAGCACCAACCGTGGGCAGCAACCAGGTCCCATCCCCACCATCCTCTCCCTCCTTCTGCTTCCCTGGGGAGGAAGGCAGCTCCTGGGGAGGAAGGCAGCTCCCCAGGGCACTGAGGGATGCAGCAGTGGCCAGGCAGCAGCGGGCAAACCAGGCTAAGAGGGGCTTAGACAGAGCTTTTCCCTCCCACAGCCCAGGAACCAGCCCCGAGTCACGTAGGCTGCCCAGAGCGCCTGGGTGGGGGGACTGGGGGGGGCTGGGAGGGGACTGGGGGGGGTGATTGTGACCCTTTGAAATGGACAGGCCTGGGGGGTCTGGGGTTTCCCAGGCTGTGAGGCTGTGGGAAGGTCAGAGCCACCCCCAGGAGGAAGGATGGGTGGGGGTGAAGCAGTGCCCTGGGACCCCCCATCTCCATCATCCCCCGGGACACCCCATCTCCACCGTGCACCATGACCCCCTGTTTCCATCATCCCCCAGGATGCCCTGTCTCCATCGTCCCCAGGACCCTTCTCCATCTCCATCATCCTCCAGGACCCCTGTGTCTTCATCATCCTCCAGGACCCCTGTGTCTCCATCGACCCCCAGGACCCTCACGTCTCCATCATCCCCCAGGACCCCCTGTCTCCATCATCCCCCAGGAACCCCCATCTCCATCATCCCCCAGGACCCCCTGTCTCCATCATCCCCCAGGAACCCTCATCTCCATCATCCTCCAGGACCCTCACATCTCCATCATTCTCCAGGCCTGTGTCTCCATCATCCTCCAGGACCCTCATGTCTCCATCATCCTCCAGGACCCCCCCATCTCCACTATCCCCCAGGACCCCCCATCTCCACCATCCTCCAGGACCCCTGTGTCTCCACCATCCCCCAGGACCCCCCTGATCTCCATCATCCTTTGGGACCCCCATGTCTCCATCATCCCCCAGGATGATCATCCCCCTGTCTCCATTGTCTCCCAGGACCCCCTGTCTCCATCATCCTTTGGGAATGCCCCATCTCCATCATCCCCCAGGACTCCCCATCTCCATCATCCTCTGGGACCCTCATGTCTCCACCATCCCCCAGGACCCTCACATCTCCATCATCCTTCGGGACCCCCGTGTCTCCATCATCCTTCAGGACCCTCATGTCTCCACCATCCCCTGGGACCCCTCGTCTCCATCATCATCCTCCAGGACCCCATGTCTCCATCGTCCCACAGGACCCCCCCATCTCCATTGTCCCCCAGGACCCCTCTGTCTCCATCATCCCCCAGGACTCCCAGTCTCCTTTATCCCCCAGGACCCCTCCCATCTCCATCATCTCCTGCAGCATCTCTGGGGCTGGAGCCATTTGACCCTGGGGAGGGTTTTTTTTTGGGGAGGGGGGGACCTCACAACCTGGGGCGTTACAAGACTCTTTCTAACCCCTCTGGGCTGCACCTTCTGACCCACACTCCATCTCCCCCCAACGCCTGGAGCCCAGAAGAGGGAGATGTTCCTGGATCCTCCCTGGGGACATCCCGGGGGTCTCAGCCCCCACATCAAAAGGAGGATGGAGGGTCACACCCCCCCCCCTCCATGCAGAGGGCATCCCCCAGCCCCACGAGAAGCCACCATCACCCCCAGCACCACAGTTGACCCCCCACCAGCACCCCCAGCACAGTCCTGGGGATGCAGTGACGTGCACCAGCCCCTCACAGAGCCCCAGGGGTGCTGGGGGGTGGGGGGTTTGGGGGACTTGGAGGCACCCAGCCCCCTCCCCCGTTTAATTTCCCACCTTTACCAGAAGG